>NW_027153949.1:0-917 GCF_002600585.1 Cystoisospora suis
CGTAGCGGAGAGGCGGCAGCACACCGTCTAACCAGTTAACTTCGTATTCTGTAGTGCTCTTCTTTCTACGTCTGCCTACTCTGTGCGCTAACACTAGTACGTATTCGTCCCCAGGTCCTGGCTCCTGTGTGGGTGGCCTCCGTCGTAAGTGCGGAGATTCTTCATGCAGGGCGACAATAAGGACACATGGAGCCACGTTGCCCCTGGGATGCGCTTGGCAGGTGCAAGCATTCTCTCGCAGAGCCGCTGTACGGCAACACCGTTGCGGTTCCCCTGACCACGTGTCCTCGTTAGCCGGGGTATGACTGAGGGGCAGCCTGGCCTGTCGCACAACCCTGGCGTCGTGAAAGCGGAAGACTCAGCTGTGGGTGTCGGGCACACCGACAGCCGCGGCTTACACTTCTGTTGTGACCATGGGACCTGACCCTCGAGTAGTATTGCAGTCTTCTGCACTCCAACGCGTCTGTCGCGGTTGCAACGGAAACCGCTTGTGTATTCCAGTTCGGCAAGAAAAGAGGGCGGAGAGCAAGCACAACCACCCACACAGTGATATTCTTGCCGGCACAGACGGGCGGACGCGACTTCTGATGTGCCCGCTCACGGTGTCGGGTCAGCCGGACTGGGCAGCGCGGGACATAATAGGTACGCTAGCGTTCCTAGTTACAGATATTGCTACGGTAATGTGGCTTGCCAGTAGCGACCAGTAGTTTGTACACGGCAGAGTGCCCGGGACGCCCGCGGCTGTTGCGCGTGCAACAACCCGGGGCAGGCGCTGGACCTGCGCGGCAGGTGGAGTGTTGCGCGGGCCTCGCCCGCCGGCGGCGAGGCACGTATAGGAAGTAAAGAGTTAGTCAAATCTGGAGTAATTTCTAATCTAATTTTACTCGTTTTGTAGTGTAGCTTTATTGGTTTGTTAG
>NW_027153949.1:957-1083 GCF_002600585.1 Cystoisospora suis
GGCGGAGCTCCGATCGTCCCCGGGATAAATTTTACTATCGCAATAATCACTATTTCTCTACTGGCTGTGGTGTGCTGAGGTCACCTGACGTGAAACGGTATCCGTTGTCGCACATCCGAGCACTGG
>NW_027153949.1:1114-9705 GCF_002600585.1 Cystoisospora suis
ATAGCGCGTTGCTGCCGCTGTCGTGCGCGCGGGCAGCACAACTTCTACGCCCGGACAGTCCACTGATTGATTACGGCTGCTGTATCTGTGCGCCTTCTTCGGTTCGGCCAAAATTTCTCCCCCGAAGCCAGCCTCAGGAAGGAATCCGGCATAATGCTTATTGCCACGCCGTAAGGATAAACTGTCACTCTCTTCCCCATAGAGAACAGGTCCCGTACACTGACAATGAGGCTGGACTCGCACGAATGCACCAGCGAATTGTCTGACCTGAGCCGTACGTACAGTTTGCCGCTCACCCACAGCCTACTGGCTACTGCAGTTTTGCTTCGCTCGGTGTGCCCTTCCCGTCACCTATAAGCTTCTCCGGAACCCCCAGCAAGACTCCTTCCGTTTCAACCACCATGCGGGTGCTGTTTCTGTCCTCACTGGTGCCGTTCGCCTTCCTTGGTCTCCGGTCGGAAGCGCACGCCGAGGAGATAGAAGGTATTCCTTTTAAGTTCCAGCCTTTTGCTCCCGCCGCAGGCGGCTCCACCGTGTACAAACCAGTTGCGGCACGCGCCCCGTAAGTACCGCTTTAGACAGCGCAGTCTGGCAACCTGCACTGCTACTTCTGACTTAGCGGAGAAGCTGTTCTCTATACAGCTGCGTCGTTCCCAAATCCGTTCGTGGAACCTTCGAAATGCACATATTCGACCACGTAACCCGGCCAAACGCCACTAGGACGTGCCGAACGCCCCCACATCGTTGACGTCCTCAGGGCCACTCATTCATGGCTGTGCGACCCGGACCACCTCCTCACACCAGAGGAACAATCAGTGCTGGAGTCCCGACTAATGAAACTGCGCGACTCCACCGAGCATAGGTGTGCAGACGGCCGAAAGTACTTCTATCAGGTTGGAGATCCCGTTCGGCTTACCTCCGAAGGGCCACTCGTATCCTGTAACTAACAGGCCGCGGTGGCTGTAGCTGATGACATCCTGGTTCCGGAAAACTATACGGACCAGCAAGCAGCCGACGAAATGGCCGCCGCACTTCTCAGGTGAGCTGCAAGGCGCCATGGTCTTTCAAGAGCGCGTGACTGCCGGCACCGTGCAGGCAATGGGGAATCGGAAACCGCGCCTGTCACGACGGGATGCTATTGCTCTTTGTCAAAAGCAAAGATATTGTCGCACTAGCAGTTCGGGGTAAGCAAAACGAAACCTCCTCCTGAATGCTAGACGTCAGGTGGTGTTTCAGAGGGAGTCGAGAGGCGGTATATGAGCGCAGTAAGAATCCGTAAGGTTCCGCATGCGTCGGCGGTGGCACAGGGTTTATTACCTAGGCATTCGTCCCTATTTTAAAAACCCGAATGCACCTCGCCTACATGGCATCCGGATCCGCTGGTGCAGCTGTGATACACGGAGTGGATCTGATAAACTACCAGCTGCCAGCCATTCAGAAAGGTCGGTCCAACAAAGACTAATTACCCGCCGCTGTTTATTGAAAGCAACGTCCCTCCCTCGAACAGGTCTGGGGTGGACTGCGAAGCTGCTCCTCAGCCTGGCTGCGCTTTACATTCTATCCGTGGTCGTAGTCTATATCATCACGACGAAAACCTTGGAGAAAAAGTTCGGTCAAGGAGAATGATACCCAAACAAAACTCTGGAGGGTCATAGGGTCCCGTTCAACGGAGCCTTGGCAGGTCAATAACTGTGCGACTGTTAGGACAAGGACGAACTGCGAGATACTAATGCGGTGCCGGCACGTGCCCGTCGACGTAGAAGTTGCGCGTCATAACTGGGAGACGAATTTTAGCTTGGCTCAACTGCTTGCTGACACGCACCTGGCACCCTAAGCGCGACCTGCGACAGCAGACAAACAATGGACTTTTTTCATACATGGTCAGAAGCGCTCTGTCGCGGGCTCATAAAGATACAACTGACCACACGCACTCATCTCTTACTCGTGAATTATGTGTGCACACGGCTTGCTTACGTCGGAGTAAGGCACGCCGCCAGATCTAGCATGTCCTCTTCTTCCTCGGAAGGCTCTGGGAGCTGGCAGTACACGTGTTGCTCCAAAATGATGTGACAAGTCGAGCAGGAACAACAACCGCCACAGGCACCTACAAAATAAAGCACAAATATGTGAAAATATTAGACCGTAGTACAGTCATCCAGAGCGCCTCACTGGCTCTAAGGACGCCAGCTCAATACATGCAGTACCTTAACGGCGACACCGCGCGCGCACTGGTAAGTTAGGACAGGGTACAAACACGCTCGGAAACCCCACCAAGCCTTTCTGCTCTCCTGAACAGTCGCTGGGACGCTGACGCAACCTAAAACACGCTTTGGTCGTACACAGCTGCTAGGACACTTGATCAGAGGCCGGCAAGCGCAGCTGTAATGGATGCCATCCGTTAAAGAAAAGCAGAACTATGTACTTCTGTAGTCCTGTGACTGCTTCGTGCAATGCTAAGCGAAGAGGCACCCGCCAAGACTGTCCAGCCAAACCTTCCCACGCTTACCCTCGAGATCGACGCCATTATCGTGAGCCACCTCCAGAACCGTGGCTCCTATTTTCGCTCGGACAGTTTTTTCAGAACCGTCGGCAAGAATGAAGGTCACTTCGCTACGGTGGGGTAACAGCACACACAATAACGTACAAAGTACTGCGGCCTCGTAACCGTTGACGACTCCAGGAAGTGCAAAGACGCTGAACTGTCGGTTGAAACGCGGGCTGAGGGCGGCACGCGACTCACATTGCTTCAGCGGGGCCTGACCCTGGGTCTGAAGTAGCTGACTCCGCGCTCTGGCCTGTACCGTGTACTGCGTGATACAGTCTCTGGGACTGGCGACTCCAAGGACACTGCTGGAATCCGCTAGACGACTTCCACGCATCCTGAAACCCCAACCCGCAGGAGCTACCACAGCCGCGTTTCGTAAGCAAAAAGGCAGAGCTGGATAGCGCGAAACGGAGCGCTCTACCACACGCCCGCAGACTCATTTGTTCTTCCCCAAAACGACGTCTCCGTCGACGGGCCCAACAAACCGGAAATGTCCGGGTGAGTAAGCGTGAACGTGCAGCGCTGTTGACAGACGAAGTGCATACCCTCGTCTGCGCAAAGCTATTATCCGAAGTCCTCAGGGTCGCGTTTTCCTGTCGCTCGTTTGTCCGTCTCGCGTTCGGCACACTACAGGTCCTGTCAGTTCCCACGTGGCAGCGGAAACACCGGAGGAAACGCGTCACGTGGGAGCAGTTCAGCGGTGCAGAAAAAGAATGAGTGCAACGAGACAAAGCTGTAGGGACTGAACTCGAGATCTTCCTGCTGCAACATTCTGAAGCTGTCAAACTGTCGATCCTGCGATTTTGCGTGCATGTAGCTGCACTGCGGACTGCATTGATGCTTCCGTCGAAATTCATATGCGTATCTCGGTCTGCCGTAGCGTGCTTCTCTTAGCTGCTGTGGGGCTGTTCACCTCACATTTTTGCTTTCTAAGGCGTAGGAGGTCCTCACGAGACGGCCTGCGACTCTTCTTGGAACTCTCAACTGGGGGGGGGCGGTCGCTAACCAGTGACTCGCATCAGCCGCGGGTGCCGGTTCTTGAGCTGCGCCCGCAGTGTTACCCCTGCGTGACTATTCGGGAGAACCTCATTGGACTCCGGACACAGAGCAAATGAGCGGCCACGAGCTGTCACGGCTGACGAAGACGGTGTGTAGGGGGGGCTCACCACCGGGCGAAAACCAGAAAGGGCGGCGATGCCGATTCTCCGGGGCCTCATGGAGGAAGCGGAAAGGGCAGAAAACAACGAGGGATAAGAAGGCTAAGGCCAAGGCAAGAGACTTGAGACGATTTTTGTTGAAGAAGAAGGAGGTCAGTCTTTTGCTGTCGAAGTCCCTCGAACGAGTCTATTTTCGCAGCCGAGCCCTGTGGTAGTCTTTGTCTTCGGGACCTGCTCTGGAGAAACGTCATTGAACAGCGCACGAGTCGTACTCACAGCGACTTTGTAGCTCCTTGCTGTCTGCAACGGAGGCGGTCTCTGCCTAGCTCGGCTGCCCGGACTTTTGTCCAGCAGCGCAACGGGGAATCTTCTCATGGCTAGTGCAGTGGAGGCACAGTTTGAGACAGAGCTGCTAAGCCGGCGAGTGAACAGAGCAGTGTTCTGATATCTTGTCTTACCTGGACGAAGTATCCGCGCCGCGTTGATATCCCTCTGTGTCGGTTCCCTTGCAGGGTCTTTCTGCCGATGCCATTGACCGTCTGCAGGGCCAGATCGCGAGCCTGGAAAGAACGGCGCACCAGTCCAAGAAAGAGGAGAGACGCAAGCAGTTCATAGTCAAGCGGAAGAAGCTTTACGACAAAATTAAGTTCTACGGTAAGCGCCCTTACTGTCCGGGTAGTGCGAAGGGTGAGCAGACAGCGCCCGGGTTGATCCCGTAGCTACAAAGGTAGAGCCCGCACGGAAACAGTGACACGCTAGTCGTACGTGGAGTCCCCCGTCGTCTCTGCTCCCGAAGTAAGCTTTCGCAGGCTTTTTGTCAGGCTCTGGTGTTGATACATGACTTCGACTCAAATCGTTTGCCGCTCAAGTTGACTGAAGCATGTATAGGGAACCTACGCTGACTAAAACACAGCCGCGAGGGCGGGGCCGCCCACGCCCCAGGTGTTTCCAATCCTTGGCTGACAGCTGCTAATCCGGGAAAATCTAGCGCGATTCACTTGGTGAAGCCGTCCATTTTGAAGACACGAGCAAACAGCTTTTTCATTCCAGCTATCACGTTATTGGGGCGCATTCATGTATAAGGCGGAGCGTTGTTGGCTTTCACGAGGTCTACATCTCAACGCAGAAGCGTACGGTTTTGTAGAAGCCCAAGGACGGGACTGGGGAGAAATTGTTGGACCATTTACGCTTCATTTGAAGAGGAGTCTATAAAATATGTGTCAGTATTCTGAACGGCCAAGCCGCCATCATTGCTTTTGTTTCCGAGAACGGAGGCTGAATGTGAGACGGTGCTCAGTGAGTTCGTTCATGTCCCTTCCCGCCCGAAGTGGACTACGTGGACCACAGTGATGGTCCGGTAGTACAACCCTTATGCAGCATGCTTGGAGGCGGTTTCGGAAGGCACACCGGAGGGCAGGCCGTACCGTCCTTTCAGTCTGCATTCGATTCGGATTCAACGTCTGTTATTGGTGTCCTGAGTGCAAGTCGGTGTTCCTTTGGTTTATCGGCAGGAGAGCTTCCTCACTGAGAAGGAACTCGTCTGGCAAATCATCCTACCGGGGGCGAATTTTACTGCTGCTTGTCGTTCAGAGGGTCAGAAAGTCCGGCGGAGAATAAGGTCCACTCGGCGGGCTCTCTCCGACCTGCTGAAGAAGAGGCGTGGAGCGACTGGTTTGACTGCCGATGAGGTCGCCGGGCTGGATGCGCAGATTGTGTCGCAGCAAGAGGTTCTTCAGCAACACCTGGATGACCTGAACTATATTGCAGTAAGTGCTTGTTGGTTGGGTTTGGTATTTACAGCGTGCTGATCCCGCCGCTGGAGAGGTCGCTGTTCGTCTTGGCTTCGCTGTTGGCTTTGAGGTGACTTTCAGATTAGACAGTGCTCGGACGGACAGCGCATTGGGTTACGTGCGAGGGCCTGTGTTGGAAAGTGAAATAGCGTGCGCAGCCGTCGGGCGAAGAACTTCAGGACCGTCACAGACGGATGGGATTAGTCGGTTTTCTTGCTGGCAGTAGGGTACTGCCGCGGCGGGACCTCAACAGTTCAGTTTGAGTGTGCCACCAGTCCGAAAAAGGACATCTAGGCTTCGTAGTGTAAGCGCCGTGCAGTTCGCCGGTGTGTTTGAATGTCTGGGAGCACCCGAGCTCTAATGTACTGTGTTGGAGAAGCCGGGCACTTGCTCGTAAACGGTCTCCTCAGAGTTCCGTCTGACCGCTTATTGGTAGGTGAGGGGACTGGAACAGCACTGCGGGAGGCACGCGCGAGCCCATCTTGGGTGGGGGTTTCCTGGGGCGCTCCCGCTTCTCTCAAGCTCTGCTTGGTGTGGTGTGAGGGAGGGAGACGGGTAATAACTCAGTCCTCGCGTGTTAGAGGCGCATGGCTTAGCTAACAAGCGCACCGGAAGGCAAATTCGCTTTCACGTATATGGGTGAGTTCCGGGGAGCGGCAGGAAACTATCTGGGTGGCGGGTGTCAGGATGGTGAACTGACCTCTCGATTAGCCTTATTACTTGGATACACCTCCTGTCTGTGCTCTGAGCACACTGCGCGATCTTGGCTTGTAGGAATTGGTGGTGTGGGTTTGCAGCGTTATCCTCCTGGTGAAGCGTATGTCGCTCTTTTTCCGTCGGGAGGTAAGCAACGCTTTCCTTGGGCGGCGTTCAGGACACACGCTGCGACATACCTGACTTTCTGACCTTAGTGGGAAGTAGTTTACTCGCTGGCATCTTGGGTTCTACTTTGCTGGACAGTGCGTGCAAACATTGCGGTTTCGGAGGGTACCCAGCTCACCTTAAAGCACTTAATGGAAAGACTGTTTCTTCTGCATCAGTGGGCACCATCATGGTAATCACGAGAAGGCCGTCTACAAATCGGAGTAAAGTCGAGTACCTTCATGCATGCCATTGCCGAGTATCTGCTCAGCATCCAGATGCTAAGTCAGGTGAAGTGCTTAGTCGTGGTGCAGCGTTACTGTGACGACACATAGCCTTGCTGGCACGTGTCATTTCACGTGTTCCAGGCCGCGTTGGCTCTCAAAGGCACCTCCGCTGCTAATTTTCACTCCGCCGCAGCGTGATAGCTTGTTACCCGCTCGCGCTGCGCGAGAGCGCTGGAGTTCTTCTGTGGTGCGTGTCACTTCTTTAGGTCCTGTGTCTGTGGAGACGCAGAAAAAACGCGAGGAGATTAGAGCGCGAATCCGCGAACGGGTACGCGGCTAAAAACGTGCTGGAATGTTGCAGACGTGAATCACATTTCGGTTTTATTGCAAGCTATGTGTGGGGGGGCGGGAACCTGGCGAGACAGTCAGAAGGCTGTTGCCATGCTGTTCGATGTCCTTTACCAAGTTGTATGGCGGGACAGGCAGTAGGGGAGGCTACCGTAGCTCGGAGTGCTACGCAGATCTTACTTGTAGTGCAAACACCCGTGCTTGTCAACGCTGGCGTGTTACAAGCAGGCGTCGCATTCGGTTGCAGCAACAAAAAGGAGGTTGCTTGCATTTGATTGCAGACGAGTGAGCGAGCGTGCACGCTTCTCCAGCAGGCGAGCGTTGGGTGCTCGTCAGTCAAGGTTCTCCGGGTTGCGACTCTGGGTGAGACTGCTTGTGGAGCGGCGGTAGTGCCTTCAGCGAGGGATGTACGGCGCGTGCTGTACGGAACTCAACTGTATTTTGGCAAATGTCCACGTAGAGTGCCGGGAATCTGTGTGACCTCCCACCCGGAAGGCGTGTCGCTTACTGGCACTCAAAGTGTCGTCCCTTCTGTTCGGAAACGCTTGCCATTGCTTCACAGCAGGAATTGTGTCGCGTTGTCATTCTCTGGAGCACAGGTTGTTGGAGAGCGACTCGAGAACGACGACGAGGATGACGGACGAGGTAACACAGCAGAACTCTTTTTCGTTTTGCACTGCTTTTTTTTCTGGACAGTCGGTACCGCGGCCAAAGTACGGGGTGATTTATTTTACGGATCTGGCGTAGCTCACAGTCATACGCATCAGCGCGGAGGACGCGTTGGGAGCCAGCGCAGCAGCTGGGTCGATCATCGACAGTCCGGAAGGCTGTGAAGGTCGTGCGCTCGCGCTTGGTCGTTTCCCCCTCTGCCACGGTCCGCCGGAATCAGCAGATGCAATAGTACATGCTCAGGCAATGTGCTGCTAACACCCGCTGGCCGCCATAACCTATGCCGGGCAAGGGAGGGGGAAAACGAGATTGCTTTCTAGTGGCACGAGTCCGGTTACTCGACAAACATTTTACCACACCAGAGTCGCCGTTTGCACGCGTGTGTATGGGGGGAACTGTAAAGTACTGCAGGGGTTTTAGTGCCTTCTGTGACGTCACTGAAGTGAGTCTAAGTGTTTCCCAGCAGGGCCTTTTTGCTGTGCTCATAATTAAACACTCCGGCGATTTGCCGTTGTAGCGTGACACTTCGGCACCCTGTGACGTCAAGCCAAGTACCTGATCTCGTTTACTTCACTGCCGGTCTGTGCTGCTGTCTGCTACTGTTTGGGTGGCCAGGAATGCACGAAGACGACTTCTTCCTGACCAAGCCAGCGCCGAATCCTGCCTATTCAGGTAATGAAGTGATGGTTGCCGCCACGAGAGAGGTCGAAGATCAAGGTGCAACAGCGGCATTCGCGCAAGCCCCCGATCTTGGTGACACAGATCGCCTTGGCGGTCACGGCAGACTGCCTCGGATTTTATCAAGCAGTTCAAAAGATCGGCAGCAACCTGGAACTCGTAGTAGACAAGCAGAAAGAGCAGGACGGAGCAGCGTCCAGACAGCACGTTCCGACTCTGTAAACTTAGGTGGTCGCGTGCAGGCAGTTGGATCAGCTGGCAGAGTCGGTGTCCCGACGTTCCGTCAAGCAACGGTGAAACCTAAGGGCCGTCGCGG
>NW_027153950.1:0-7853 GCF_002600585.1 Cystoisospora suis
CCTGACGCCGCAAGGCCCACCTAACCCTAAACCCTGTTTCGCAACAACTTGGTCGCTGCTTATCATAGTGGACCATTGGGGGCTCACGTAGGAGCGGATAGAGTGCACAGCCAACTGAGGCGTAGGTGTGCCTGGCCGGCCATGCGAGAAGATGTGTGCAGAATACCAGAAGGTTGGTTTGCTTGTGCGCGAAGAATTGCGTTAGACTACAGGCAGACACTCCAGCCTAGCACCCCAACTAGCCTGCCCACGCCTGGGTTGTTTCAGACTTCGGCTGTCGATTCATGTGGGCCTTTAATCAAAAGAACGAGGGAAAATTCGTATGTGCTAGTTATGATAGATCACTTCTCTAAGGGGCCCAAAATAGTTCCTGTAACCAACACTACCGCTCAAGCCGTCGGTGCGGTAATCACCCACAGGCTAATATGTCAATATGGGTGCCCCACAGCCACTCTCACAGACAGTGCGAAAGTGGTTGATGCGGAACTTGTGCAGGAGTCGCTCTTCCGGTGGGGTATCCACAGCCTTCGCATCTGCCCATACAACCCTCAAGCGAACGGCGTGGGGGAGGCTTTCATGAAAACGCTGGGAAACGCGTTAGCATGCTCGGTAATGGAGAAAGGGGGAGAGTGGAATATGTATTGTGCTGCAGTCGCTTTTGCGTACCGCTCAAGCCCCCATCCTGCCACAGGGGAATCACCTTATCGTGTGGTGTATGGGATCGACCCAGTGTTACTCATTGACAGGCAGCTCTTGGGGGAGACAAACAATTCACCTGGGTCGTTGTGAGATCGACTTCAATACCTCAAGAAGCTTTGAAATAAAGTATTCGAGCAGTTACGTAGACGAGTAGACCATGAGCAGGCCGATGTACAGTCTACTTAGCTGCTGCCGGGGGACCTGGCGTTAGTGCAACTTACGGCTCCCGTGGCAGCATGAAATTGGCGGCTAGGTACAGTACACCGCACCGGGTGTTAGCTGCCCAAGGCAACGAGTCATTTTATGATGTTTTAGATTTACGAACAGGCATGGTGAGGAGACTGAGCCATTGGCTGCTACGGAGATTCTCACCTGCAAGTCTCACTGCGGGACCGCCTTCGGACCCGTACGAAGACGATATGTTCCTGCCCAGAAACTGCCTCGCGCGGGGGAGTGAAGAAGGCCAAGAAGGAAGGCTTAAGCGTGGAAACAACGCCAGGAGAGATAGAAGGGATGTTCACAGGCAGAAACCCAAGGAGAAGTGCGCAAGAGGTTGACCGCAGAGCAGTGTCGCAAGTGCGGACGCCGGGGCGGCAGGCACGGATAGGAGCGAGCCATAAGTTGAGGTAAACTGCGGACGCCTGGACGGCAGGCACGTGCGATACGAACCGAAGTGAAGTGCGGACGCCGGGGCCGCAGGAACGTGTGAACCGAATCAAAGTGAAGTGCGGATGCAGGGGCGGCAGGCACCCGTAACCCGTTTCGAAGTTAATGACCGTCGTCGAGGCGGTGGACCTGCGATGGGCGAGGGAGGCTGAGGACGGAAACAAGGGACGTTGCCTGTAGTGAGCTCGGAAGGAATAATGGAAACGCCCTTTCAGCGGGCAGGGAGAACCCCGCCACATACACTCTTGCATGCGCAAGAGTGTATGTGGCGGGGCAAGTGTGGTGCGGCGAACGCGTGATGAGAGAGTGTTGTGAGGGTCGGGACTGAAGTGAGTGCGGTGCAGAGAAAGAACTGACTTTCAATTGGAAAAGCTGGGCGTCGTCAGCTTTAGCAGGGGGTGGGTGATGTGCCAGCTCACGGTGTCGGGTCAGCCGGACTGGTCAGCGTGAAACATAATACGTACGGTAGCGTTTCTAGTTACAGATATTGCTACGGTAATGTGGCTTGCCAATAGCGACCAGTAGTTTGTACAAGGCAGAGTACCCGGGACTCCCGCGGTGGTTGCGCGCGCAACAACCCGGGGCAGGCGCTGGACCTGCGCGGCAGGCGGAGTGTTGCGCGGGCCTCGCTCGCCGGCGAGGCACGGATAGGAAGTAATAAGTTAGTCAATTTTAAACTAATTTTCTAATCTAATTTACTAATTTGTAGTGTAGCTTTACTGGCGTTGTTAGGTCGTGAATTTCTGAAACTCGGGAGAGTGAGAACGCAACAGTGGCAGCCAGCGATCTTCGGGAGCGAGGGCGAAGCTCCGATCGTCCCCGGGATTAATTTTTGCCATCACATTAATCACTATATTTCTACTTTTTGTGGTGTGCTGAGGTCATCTGACGTGAAACTGTAGCCATTGTCGCACATGCTAGCACTGGCGAACCATAGCGCGTTGCTGCCGCTGTCGAGCTTGCGGGCAACACAACAGCCAGGCCCTGCGATCCTGACAAAGTAGCAGTGCTTCTTGGTTGTGCCGCCATCGTCCAGACGACGTCTTGGCGACTTGCCGATTCAGTGAACTGACCGTCAAGTAAAGCGATGCACCCTGGCCGGGACTGCAGCTATGTGAATGCTGAGTGAAGCTCGGCGACCTCCAAGTAGTGCAAATGCCAGTGGATGCTCATCGGGTCTCGATGTGACGAGCCTGACACTTCTGCATCACTCCTGTGCGTGACAACTTGGCTCGAGTATTGTACGGTTCGCGAAGAGGGCAAAACCCCTCACCTCCCACTTCACCGTGCGCTCTCCACCGAGTCAGGCTCTTTGTGCGTCTTCCGTTTCTTTGCTAGCTGTCTTCGCGTACTCACATCCCCAGAAGCTTTGCGAAAGCAACCTTTCCACGTGAGAACGGGATAGCGGTGAAAAAAGAGCACCCTACAGGTGCGCAGAAGCCGGGCGATCACGGCCGCCCAGGCTGTGGTAGCGTCGCTCGCCACCGAGGCCGAGCTTGTGGCGAAATGCTTCCTGTCCTTTTCTGCCTTCGGTGCGAGGCTCCTGATACAAGAGGCGCCGGATTACCTACATCAGCCGAGCCCCCTCCGTACCAGAGCTGGTGTAAATGGCGACGGGTGAATGACTCGCTCTCATGCTCACAGCGCCTGCAGTAGCTACCTCGTATTTGCAAGTGGCGCTCTGCTCCTAAGCTGACCAGCTCGTCTGGTCGTAGAGTGTACCTGGTCTTCTGCCTAGCCTCTCGCTTCGAGGAAAGGCGCCAGAACTTCGGTGGCAACATGCAGTCCCTTCGGTAGGCATATTTGTAAGTACTGGGGCCTGCTTGTCTTGACTCACATACCAGCGGAAGCACAGAGATCTCAGTTCTTCCGCTCAGATCGCTCTTGACTATCGCCTCTCCACAACTGTTTCAGACGGCCGAAAATGCCCCTGCGACGTGTGTCACTTCCACCACTTGTCAGCTTCTCGGAGATCTGCCCGCCGCCAATAGCAGTTACGCTCGGTGCGTCACCGACCAGCGAGGGCACGTATCCCCCGTACCTCACTCGCTGTGCCAGCGGCGGCACGACCCTTGAAGGCGGGAATCTGGCCGAGACCGGGAAGTCTGCCCTGTGGGAAAACCGCGATACACGAAGAGAGTCAGAGTGCGCAAGGAATGTGCAGAAGACCCTGAACGTGTATAGCTTCTGCGTCAACGGGGTCCCGAGGCAACGACGGTGAAGAATCGTCATCTGACCCGAGAGGTCATTCACGGGTCAGTAACAAGTGATTTGATATTCGCTCCGAGGTACGTCGATGAGGAACGCGGTGCCTGAGTCTCCGCGGCAGGGCGTTAGACGAACACCGAAGCTGGAACGGAAACGGCGGAGTTGCTTCTCCAAATTACGAGGCACACGAACCAGAAAGAACAAGTCGCTGCACACACGCGATTGCACTAATTGCTACAGCGGCCTCACTGTTGAGAAACCGAGGGTTGCAGGCGATTCTGTCGGAAGACCACGACAGTGTTTTCTTTGTGAGGGCCGCTGCTCCTAAATAAAGTCTGGGGAAATACGGGGGCCACCCGTCTCCTCACTCTTTTGAATCTTTTATCAGAAAAGTACTCACCAAGAAAAGGAGGCCCTGTAGAAATACACCTTGTGAATCTGCATAAGGTGCGTGAGCTGCCGGATAGTGTACTTGGTCAGCAAGTGGAGGTGAGGGTCGTCGAAGCTGATGCGGCCACTATACAGGTTCCTGAACGCATCGGCATTTGTTGAAATACCAGCACAACCAAAGCGGCCCAGTAATTTCTTCACTGAACCTGACAAGAGAAGTCATGAAGCTCGAAACCGCCGTCGCGTCCCATAGTTGCCAAGCCCGCGAGACACAGCTTGTGAGAAAGGCACGGCACACGCACGCGCGCCAAACGCTCTGACGCAGAACCAAGGGGCAACGCTATAAGTCAATGCAGGACCCTGGAGCGTTATGCACCTTCTACGACACGGGGCGGCTGCACAGGGGCTTCTTGCTTCCAAACGCTGGTGTAACCCGTCAACCAAAGCACGCCACTCCAGAAAAATTTCACCTGAACCGTGATATTCAGCCTGAATCTGCCAGACTGTGAGAAACATCTTCGCAGAACATGCCTTCTTCGGCCTTGGTGAGGGCGCCCTGTACAGATGGCCGGTCGGAGGGTCCCTCGCCAGGTTCCCTGCTTCCAGAGACAGGATACGAACAGCCCCTTCGAGGCAGTGTAGCCTGCAAGTATAGTCGTCGGCTTTCATTGGGAGAGATAGGAAGGCTCCGCAGAGTGTTCACAATCTAATACTTCGCACTTCGGCGCCTCAAGCCATCTTCCACAGTGCCTGATCTGACAAAGGTACGAAGAACAAACACTGTTCTCGCCGACCATCGGCACCAATCTGCGAGGCATTTGCCCACAACGATGCTGACCCTCAAGAGATCTACGGCGGACTCCTATCGTGTTCACTAGTTACTTGGAGGAGAGTCCCTTACCCCCAAAGAACCTCCTTCAGCCGAGCGGCATAGATTTCGTCGTCTGTCATCGCTTCATCCAGCCCGGCGAAGAACTGTGAAAAGGAATGAGACGCACAATACCGTAGCCGGGTGAACGACGATATACATCCAGTACAGGTCTACGGCAGATTGTCAACCCACCGCTTGCTGCTCCGGTGCGCCCCGCAGTACTTCAAAGTACTCGACTGAACACTCCAGTGCGGTGAAGGACGCTTACTCCAAAGGCATACTGTTGGCAGTTTCGGAGCTCGAACTCGAACCGGGCCTCCGCAATCTGCAACCGCATACCAACACGCGGACACAGCCACAGACAACACATGCGTGACAGGCAGAGAAACGGGGTTTAGGGTTGCTGTGGAAATTTCAATAGCAGTGCAGTGGGGAGTGGCTCCAGAGAGTGGGAATGACAGACGCGCATCAGATCTGCGGCACAGACAATAAAAAACAAACATTATCGTGTCCAACCATGGGGAGTCCGCTGAAGCTTCCGCCTCACGTCATCCGACCTTCAGACATTCTGGCATGGCATCTCGGGCACGCCACGCTCAAAGCGTACTCTGCTCGCCGGAGCTAGAACCAACCCACAGCGCCACGAGTGTCTCAGCGGTCTCCAGCAACTAAGACAGGTGAGCACGCTTAGTTCGACTCAAACGCGCGCGGGCATCTCCGTTTCGATATATTCTGGCGGCCGAAGCTCGTGCTACGGCTCGGCGTGTTTCTTCCACCATCTGCTGTAAAACCATACGTTCATCTGGGAACTCGAAAGCGCTGCAACGTGCCGTTGTAGACGTGGACTGGGGTGTTTTCAGCCAAGCACTTTCTCTTCCAGAGCGTCAGTCACTGCGCTAAGAAAACTTCGTAATTTCTACCACCACAACAGGTACAGGTTACGACTCTTATCGCCATCCCCCGTCTGTAAAGCTCCTGTGTGCCACCTTTAACCCAGGTTCCTCACGTGCTTTTGCTGCAGCCAGTCCTTAAGGACGTCCCAAGTGATTTTAAAGAGAGCCGCATCAATCATCTCTCCCTCGACGACTTTCTCCTCGTCGAAAAGCTCGTCGCGGCCGTGTAACAGGTAGCGTTCCTCCTCTTCCAGTTCTTTCAGTGCAATCAATGCCGCGGCACCTGATCCCGGCGGCCCGGTCTGCAGGGCCGTCTTCAGCTCGCTGCTGTATGTCCACTGTCTGGCAGTGTGTGCCTGTTGACCCTCGCGTCCGGCCCTAGTCCCCTTGCCGCTGAGGTCTTCAGTAACGCGCTGGTGGAGCAAAGGGACTGGCAGCGACCCTTCGCTACCATTCAGACCGAAGAAATCACTTTTATTTTCTTGATCAGTCGGGCAACAAGAGTCAGTGCCGAGTGATGCAGTCACAAGAGACTCAGCCACTGTCTTTCGTTTACACCGCCGGAGGGTCTCCCGCTGCCCAAGATATAGATTCCGCTGCGTTTCAGCTGCCATTGAACGGTTTACGCCCAAACACAGGCGTTTATGCACCAGCCACAGGTGAAGCATGTAGAAGTAGAAACGGCCATTGAACCCGCCGGGAATTTTGAACGCAGCTATCAGATGCTCCGCCTCGGTGCGTTCCAGGATTAGGTGCGCGAACTTCCACGCCGTGTTGGAATGGTGTCGGTGTTTTCTGCAGCGAGAAGATAGGCGACACAGTGACAGGTGCCAAGCTGGGCAAGTGTTCCGAGGTCTTCGAGGAAATGCCTTTCTGTTTTCCACCACGCCGGCCGCCCAGCTGAAGGACCTTCTCAAGAAATACACCGCAGTACGTACACAGGCTACAGACTCCCTCTTTTGCCTTGTGGCGTCCGTGGCGCTCCTGTTCGCCTGCTTACGTCAGAAGCATCGTCTCAACTGCTCACAGCAAGTAAAGATGACAGGCCTGTATTCAGCTACTAAACGAACAAACCTGTTGTCCATTTCTATCCCGTGTCCCGCCTTCCCGTTCTTGGGAAGGGGCGACGCGCAGTCCCTGCCCGGCACAGTGGTTGTCCGACATCCTGTCTCCATGTTCCAGCCTCATCCTGTTATTTACCGGACGACTCGCGAGCGGCTGCGCGGGATAAACTAGCACCCGCACGAAGATTAGCTCGCACGTTCACTAGCTGGGGCATCGTGTTGCTGTCCCCTCGGGCGAGTTTCACCGTGTCAGGCCCCCTAAAAGAAACGGCGAGTGCGGCGGTTGGACGTGCGCCCCTACATCGGTACAGCTTTGTAGGAACGGGAAGGGTTTCTGCGGCCTTCCCCTCATTGACCTCTACACCTGCCTTTCAAAGGCTGTCATGACCCACATCTTCCTTCCCCCTCGTCAGTTTCGCCGAAGCAGGATCACCTTTTTAGCACGTCCGCGTAGCCCTTCTGCTTTAATAACGCTTCTCGTGCCCATAGTTCCTCCCTACGAGAATTTTGGGAGATTCAGCACTTACGTGATGTAGGTGTAGATCAAGAGAGGCAGCGGGGCCCTGTGCTCGTTCGGAATCGCCACCACGTACTTCGCAGATGTGGCGGGATCGATCGCTGTCAAAAAAGAATCGGCCAACAGCCTCTGGGATTCAAGGACAAAAAGCCTTCTCTCAACACCTTCCACAGGACGGATGAACTGCAGACACGGAGCAGAACACCCTAAGAGAAGAGACAGGTCACCAGCGAAGCTACGCGCACAAAGAATGGAGAGAGAAATAGTACCTTCCAAATTGATTGGGAAATCGCGTTTGTCGGTTGCTTCGGTGCTTGGGAGCAGATCGCGTGAACAGCGACGCGGGGATACGCACCCGTCGAGAGCTTAACGTGAATATGCACGTTGTAGACGGAACTACAGGTATGGACAGACACCTGTCCTCTGTTCACTACCATACAAACTTGTATTTTATTGCAGCCCCATACTGCAGACACCGGATCACTTTGACCCCACAGCAAGTACAAGAAGAAACCGGCTCTCATTTGCCTGTTGAAGAAGGAACC
>NW_027153950.1:7982-8537 GCF_002600585.1 Cystoisospora suis
ATTTAATTCATAAGAATTTGTTGAAGTCATTGCTGGAACGGACAGCCCGTCCGCGGCTCGAACCAGATGTGAACGCGGATGAATTTTCACGTAATCTTACTCAAGCAAACAAGTGCCTTTTGAGTGAGGCTAGAAGTGGCCACACAAGAATATATATGTGTACAAGCAGAGAGGCACAGTGCTTGTGCAGAGACACGCTGGTACAGACAGAAGAGCACGTTTTTCATGTGTTTAACATGTTTCCAGGACAACTGTCGGACAGCCATCTCGGTCTCTTACCGGATGGCTCATGCTTCTTCTTGGTACCGGGTGGGCCTTTCTATCGTAGTGCTGAATGAGTCTTTCGTTGATTGCACGACCAAGCCCACCCGCCAAGGTGATTTCCTCAGCTGCCGCAACGGAAATGAAACGATGTTCTCCCCTTTCTTGCGGCCCCGCAACAACGATCCTTTTTCCCTCTGTGATGCCAGATACATGCGTAGCGTCACCTGTGTGGCGTGACTGCTGCTCCTCAGACGACAGTGCTTTGAGATTTCGCGTCGACAAAGCGAAAAA
>NW_027153950.1:8667-22497 GCF_002600585.1 Cystoisospora suis
TCGTGGCTTTGTATACGATAGGCGAACGGCAATGCCTCTTACGCGTCCTTCAAGACCGGGAAAGTGGTGGCTCTGGAAGGTCAATGAGGGCAGGAAAAGAGTGCTCTTCGCGATACCGTTGTACGGCAACGATACGAGCGTGCTCCTTTCCGTCCCCAGGAAGGGCAGACACCGGACAGGCGCGCGGCAGTAAGTCTTGTTCCCTTGTCTATATGGACAGTATGCTGTCATCCACGGTGTAGACTCCCGGAGAGACAAAAAAAAGGCCATGGCTCTTGAAAGCAAAGCAGATGCCTGGCTTTAGACGTTTCTACCCGCGCACGCCGGGCTCTGACATGGACAGCATCCTACTCTCCTTGCGACAGCTGCTGCTTGCCTCCAATGAAGGACCACCTTCCTTGTCGAAGGCGGCTCCTTGCTTGCTGCCCCCCGAGCTAGGCCTTCGGAAAATTGTGTGTACCAACGATGAAAACTCTTCGTTTCCGCCCGTGACGGGTCAGACGGCCTTGCGGCCCAGGACTTGAGGCGAGTGGCGCACAGGGGGAGGGCCTGACGAATTTGCGATGGGCCATCGCAGCTGCCTGCCGTTTATATACCAACAGGAGAGAGGTGCCTGTTCCCGTTCTTTCACGCTCTGCAGTTGTCACCGGCAGAGCTGAAGCACTGGATAGAGATCCATGCGGAGCACCGGTGTGGCTCGAGGCATGCAGCGTTCAGCCTGTGCTACCGCGTCACCGTCAGCCTGTCCCCTTTTCGAACGTGGGAGCCATGGCAAACAGGTGGCCGAACCTCGGATTCAATGCTACTAGCGAAGAACGCTGTTGGCAAGAACGCATGATCGCTTTGGCCCATGCAGTGAAACTCGCATGCGCAGTGCCCTGGACGGCGCCGCCGTGTTACAATGCAAGCTGGCACACCGAAACACACGACTAACCCTTAAGAAAGGCAACACCCGTTCAATCAATCTTCGGACTTCTCTAGTCCATCGCGATGTGTGAGTAGCCAACAAAGGGAGGAGTGTTACCTCCAGTACGTCCGTAATCTAAGCAGGGTCGACGTTACCTACTTACGTTCTAAACTCTTTACCCAAGGAGGCTGGGAGTGCGGGGGAGGGCAAGCAGCTTCCGTTAGGCTCTGCATGAAGAGGCCGCTGCGGGACTCAGCGTATATCTGAGAAGCCTTCGCCTCAGGTTAGCGCCGGTCGTAGCACACACCAGTATTGCAATGTCGGCCAGCCAACCGTCCAGTATAGCGGAAGTGCAGGCGTGAAACGGTGTCGCCAGTGGCGACCGGTACGGGCAAGTCCGCAGCTGTTGCCCGCGAAGCAGACGCGGGTAGCACGTTAGGTTGGCATCGGGGTATTGTCCTGTGCAGGAGAAGCTGCTCATCGCCAGCAGCCAACAATAGTATATCCTTCGTCAACGTCCACGCCGTTGCTGACACCACAGGAGAAGCGGACGGCATCTACCACACGCGCGGCGCTGCGCGGGTTTAATGTGATGCCGTTCGAGGTATGCACGAAGGTAGCGCCCTTTCAACTGTTGTGTTGATTTCCCCCAGCCCGCCTTATTTGTCAACACTTGAACCTTTCGCCTACTCCCTCTTTGCGGTTGCTCACTTTTCAGGCAGAAGCAAACCTACCAGTGGCTAAGCGGTGGCTACGGATGGCTCAAGCATATCAGATGCGCTACGCGGTCCAGCACCGACGACTGGGTCAATTGTGTCCCTGCTTTTTCTGAGAGGAGGTCTGGCTGGCATCGCTCTCCACGATTCGGCGGAAGGATTACAAGGTACGTGGGACCTTTTAGTATATTGAAAGCGTGGTCAATAAGGCCACAAAAATGCAAATCCCGCCGTCGTGGCTCATCCACCCCGTGTTTCCTGTTTCGCTCCTGAAACCGGTGACAGAGGGACCGCCTCATTCTCTCGTGATTCAAGACCGCAGCAGGATGAAGACGGATACCAAATCAAACGCACTCTAGGTCGCCGAGTAAGAGGAGGGTAACGGTGTTACCAAGAAATTTTCGGCGCGGGGTCTGGGGGTAAAATCGTCTCGTTCACTCTACTGTCGCTGGTTTCGTGGAAGGTGCACTCCTGGCTGGTAGCGCTATCCTTAGGCGTAGGTTTGGTACATCAGAACTTCCGCTGACTGCAGGGAGTGAACGCCTGTCTCAGCAACGGTTCAAAGAGAAGCGCGCCAGACGTGGTGCCGGTGTCTAAGAGTTGCCTTTCATTTTTCGAGAATGTTGCACACCACAGTGGCGGTGTGTCCCGCTTTCGTGAGCTGTCGACAGCGTCACCCCAGGGTGGCGGCGTGGGAGCATTTGGGAGAAAGCATCACACATAGTGGAAAACGCAGCACGGCAGGGTGGCTTCTTCCAGAGAACGCCTCTCCTATATGCATGCAAAAACGCCGAAATCAGTTGAACCAGATCGGTTTCACGAGATTCTTGTCACCTCCCTTGGCCTTTGATGCAGGATGGTGCATAAGGTCCAGGGGAACGATGTTGTTTGTGGAAACTAACAGCTGCTTGAGGTCATAGAATATACCGCAGTCGTCGTCTGTCACAAAAGACACTGCCAGCCCCTTCTTTCCGGCGCGACCCGTTCGTCCTGAGAGGAAGACATCACGCAACATATCGAAAGACAACAGTATCCGATTCAAACGAGAAGGAATCACCGACAATGACGACTGTGTGCCGGTCAGAGAGGCTCTCCGGTAGTCACTTCCTCCCACCGACGGTTTCTACATACACAGACAATCGATAATTTTGGGGACGTATTCCAGTAAATGCTCTCGCCGCGCCGAAGTGACGGTGAACAGGAGAGGCAACCACGACATTGTGAAGAACACTCAGTACCGTCTCGCGTAAATCGAGCGGCTGTTCCCCCTCGAGCAACCCCCTAAACAACCATGTGCCGCAGCACACGCAACCGCAGGTGCCGTGTCTCTGTCCCCAGACTGAAATCGAATACACGGCCGCTACTGCCGGCACCTTATGGCCTACCGATTCTGTGAGTGTACGCTTCAATATCCTTGGGCATGTCGAAATTGACGACAAGCTGCACGCCCTCCACGTCAATGCCACGTCCAGCAACATCTGTCGCGACTAGCACGTCATGACTTCCTTCCTGAAGTTTGAGCAAGACGGCATCCAACACGAAAACAGCGCGCAAACAATTATGGCTATCCAACAGGAGTGTTCTGCTGCAGGGCATTGGGCCTCTCGCGGAAGGTCGCATAAACTTCTTGTTAACCGCGGGCAGTGTACTCATACACCCCAGTCAGGGAGCCGACGGTGGACAGGCATGCCCTCGCCTCTCGCTAGGAACCACCCGAGAGAATCACTCAACGTGTCATAGGTCCGCACAGAAAGAGTGAGTAAACCGAAAAAACGTGGATGAATGCCTCGTGCCGCCACTGCTGAAAAAGAGCCAGACCCTGAGGAATACTGAAGTTATTCACGAGAAGAACAGAAGTTTCAGTACAGTCATGCCGGCCCCCGACGCCTCCCCGCAAACGGCCCGTGCTTCTGTTAGTCGCCGCCGTTTCCGAGTGATGATCAGCATCCCAAGGATAACCGCAGGCGTGGTCCACTTGCGACAGCGGCTGATATGGTAAACAAAAGCGGGTTCGATAGTTCCTCTACGCGACGCCTCTATACCTCTTTGTTGCTAAGAAGATATACTACCACTGACCCCAGTAGTCCGTCATATCAGTGCCTTCAGCGAAGGGGCGGCCCGTCGCAGCTCACCTTAAAAGATGACAGGGCAGCCTCGCGGTTCTCTTGCGCCTTTCCTCCATGTAAAGAACACGCACTGGTGAAAAACCGAACAAGCAGTCAAGACAGCATGAAGTTCAGAGGGCCGGACAGGGAGAATACAAAATTCCCCGGCCTTGATCCGTCGCAGAAGGACGCATGGTCGTTTTTCACTGCGGCCAGCGAGGGGACTGTGAAGGCGACGAGCTAACAGCAGGAAATCGGGTGTGCATGCAAACATGCAACCATGTTTAAAATGCCGTGTCAACTGTATGGAGCGTCGAGGCGGCGGCTCCAGCGCAGCGCAGCGTGTACTCACGTTGTGTCAACGCGAGTGCGCCAGGACGTCCTGCGAATTCTGGAAGCCTGTGCCCACTGACAAAAGCGCAGCCGAAGACAGCGAATCGCCCACGGCTCGCGCCCGTCTGCTACTCGGCGGGGAGGGAATATCGGTCAAGAAGACGATAGCGACTTCCACCGAAAAAATGCAAACCCCAGATTCTAAACAAGACACGTGAGGTCATATGTACCATTGTGTGCGAGCTCGGTATCGTCATACGGGGGGAGTCCCAGCACCCTTGCGTGGAAGCGGAGCTGCAGCGATTCACCTGTAGCCGAGTTTACTGAGCACCTTAGCAAGCGCATCAGCAGACTTCTTTTGGTTCACGAAAACCATCACTGGCGGCGTTGCCGTCTCCAGGAGCTCCTGCGCAACATAAAAAGGACTCGGTCCGGAAACCATACACTTGCGTTGAAACGGCAGGTAAGCTACCATCCAACAAATGAGCCAGCCTCATTCCCGCACACGCCGCCGCTCGCCACCTCGGGGCACCAAAGGGTCTGCGCAAGGCCATCCAAGTGATCAAGCAATGTCCTCCCTTGTCGCATTTAAAAGACTAGCCAGAACGGCAGGTTTCATGTAACAGTGCACGACGCACGTTGCAGCAGTTTGGTCGATGTGCCGAGCTCAGCGCAAAGCGAAATGGGGACTGGCGTACGCTGCGCAGGCTATCGGTGCAAAACGCACCGAGGGTGAGCGGCACTCCCGGAAGCACCGCCGAAAGCGCGATCTCACCAGTACGCCCGAACCACGTCTTGAATATGATACTAGCGGCTGACCGCACGTTGTCGCATGGCAAACCCTTCTCACTAAGACAAGCACAAATTTGCGGACGGACAGCAAGACCGCACTCCCCCGGGGGCGAGCAGCTTGGCACTTTCAAAAGGTACGTCGGCAACGAGAGAAATCCCTTAAGGCCTCCACTCCGAGGCCGGAGTTTTTTCACACTTTTGACGACAACCGCTGAGCCTTTTTGAGCGATGCTGTCCACACTGCCCGACCGAGACTGGCGGCAGCGGAGAGAAAGCGAAGCACTCGTACCCGAGAGTGAACGTCCTACTGATTGGATGCTGCAACCACGAGGCCAGCACGTGTTGAGTCACGAAGAAAAGGAGCCTCTGCGATGACTGTGTTGCAAGGATACAAGAATCAGGAGTCCGATGACACTTACCTGCAACCGCTGCTTCTTTCGAGCCTCAGGAACGAACTCGACAACCTGCTCGATCGAACGCTTTCCAGCGCCCGGGTCTCCGATGGAAATGTAGGAAGGCTGACGCAGATACTTCCTGAGAGGCAGCCGAATCACAATTTACACAACTCCGGAGAACTGAACCAGCCACCCCACGCCACAATTCTCTATGCTACGTCGGCAAGTGACTACTAACGCCTACTGGCCCTTCACGTTCACGTCTTCTTCGCTTTGGGGCACACCAGAGACGGGCGATGACGCCATAGTCCTCCACCAGTCACCCTCTACCGCTCCACGGCAAATCTGCCACTTTAGTTTCATGCAGCAAGTGCGCCGTACTGACGCTTATTGCATTCCGGTGTGCCCATTTGGACAATTGACCGACTGAGTCGTTTTTATATTATATATGAGCATTCGGAAGCAGCTCCCGCTCGTTCCCTGACAGCCGGGCGGTTCACCGTTATTGGCCCATAGCCAATGTATCACAGCGGCTCACCGGGCAAGACGCTCGACAGCGGGGGGCATCGTAGCACTGAACATTTGGGTGAGACGAAAAAGCCGGTGACCCGCTTTCGCTTGCATTTCCTGAAGGAAACAAAGCACTCGGAAGTTGAATGACTCCCACGAACTCTGAAGTGCCGTCGTCGAAACACGAAACCGCACAAGACTGCAAGAACGACTGCCTCACGTCCGGCGAATACCAACCCTCATCGTTCGGGTTGAATGAAACTACGATGAGCTGCACCCACTCTCCTATCGTGATGAGACGCTTTTCCTGAATCAAAAGGACGGTCATGGCGCCATGCGTCGGCACAGCCGGAAACTGGAGCAGTTCGCAGGCCGGCAGAGAGATCCTGACAGGGATGAATTGTGACGGCATCCCCGACTGCTGAAACTCCGTACAAAGCATTGACCTGTAATACTCTGGATGGAGAAACTCGTGTCATGTGAGGTACATGGTGGTGTCCCGGATGTGGCGTGCGTAAGAACCGCAACACTAGACTGACGAGTTACGCAGCTGCTCTTGTGACGATGCTTGCCTGCTGCAGAATGAGAGCCTCGTCGTTGCTCTTGAGATTTGTAGTTGGGATTTGATCCAAGATGAAGTTAACAATCTCCTCGAAACCCATATCGATCATGCGATCTAAACAGATAATTGCCGCAAGAAACCGGTAACATCCGTAGTTTCACTTAGAGTTTTGAGGACGTGACTGTTACGCTGTGTACACGACTAACAGACTGAGCAGGCGAAGCACATTTTTACTGGAGCTCGGAGACAGCAGAGTTTTCTAGACAAACCGCCGCCGTTAAAGGAAGGCAGGGGTCCCCAGCTTGGTCCCCAGAGCTTCTCTGGCCTCCACTGTTCACCCTCTGAACAAAAGATTTCCGCCGTAAGAGCCACGGCTGAGCTTCTGCTGTGACAGTGTCGCTCACTGCATGCAGCACGCCTGCACGCGGAAACAGAACGTACTGCATTGTCTGCCAAAAGACATCTGACACCCGTCTACACACGAGAGACTTCTTCAGTGGCGTCCCTCGGCCTTGGAAAGTAAAGAACCGCTCCTTCGGTACGCTGACTGCAATGCCGTCCCTCTGCATCAGCTGGCCTCTCCTGGTGCTTTACTGTACTTCCCGATTGTGCGGACTCTGTACGACTGGGACTCAGTGCATTCTCCAAACAGAATGAACTGCGTCACTAGGACGCCTTAGGTCCGCAGGACACCTGCCGCGGAACCTCCAGCCACGAGCGACTGACCAGAGCTCGGACACTGTCTGGCTTTTAACCATTCATACCTGCTTCATCGAGCACGACGTAGTTGCACTGGTTCAATACAGTGTAAGCCTTCTCAAGACAGTCCTTCACACGCCCAGGAGTCCCGATCACTATCTCCGCTCTGCAGAAAAGCAAACACCGAGACCGGACAGCAAGTGTTCAGATACCTCCGAAAGTGCTGGTGACAACTCTGGGCGAGAGCTGGACTCATTTAAGTCACCAGTTATCTGCGAGCGCAGGGACGTCTCCGGGCTGCGATGTCACTTCAGCGGGGCTTGGATCACAAGCGCACCCTGTACATACATACAACTGTCTGTCTTATTGATGGTCACCAGATCCTGTCGGTGTTCGGCGATTAGTTCTTAATGGGAAAAAGGTGGAAGTCTAGAGAAAGAAGTAAGCAGTACGGCTGAGGGACGTGTGCGAACAGAATGGTGAACGGCACACATAGATTCACCAGCCGTGAGCTGTAAGTGGTCTACCTTACCCCCTTCGCAGTTGAAATGCTTGTGTTTCCGCGCTTCGCCCACCTACGACCGCGACGGTACGGCACTTGCAAAACGACGCAAACTTTTGAGTTTCTTCGTCGATCTGTAGTGCTAGCTCTCTGTGCAGACACAGCCAGGCACGAGTCGTCGTCTGCAGCTCCCTCAACTCGGCTCCCGTGTTCTTCCAGAAAAAAGCACGAAGCCATACACAGGCCACGCTACGCGCAGAGCTCAGTCGATGGGCCGGATACTTCTTTCTGCCAATGTTGTCCGCTCAACAAGGTCAGAGACGCAGTAAGCGGGCGAGTCCGAGAATTCCTCTAAAAACCATTTTCTGCGGTGCCACGCTGTCCACGCTGAAACACTGCATACGGATACTAGAACCCGAATACCCTCAGGCGCCGCTCGCCACCGGCGAGAACTCCAGTCACCCGGAACAAACTGTGGCAACTCTCCAGAAAAGGGCGACGTCCTCTTCGGACCGACACGCCGGTAACGCAGTGGTGTACAGATCGGGCACAGCAGCACAAACGCAAATCAGACGGAAATGTCCCCTCTATATTTGAAGCGGGAAGCTGCGAGCAAAACTGCTAGAGAAAGCATTCATTAACGCGTGTTACTGCCAATATGGAACTCGTCGTTCCGTGGGCATCCTACAAAAAAGACTGTTAGCCAATCGTCCATTATTGCCGAAGCTGTGAAGGTGTTCATGAGAGCTACTGTCGGACGCCACTCAGAAGTCGTTTTAGTTCTTGAAATGGTATCACCTTTCCTGTCGGTACGCTGCCTACACGTCCTTTTATGCATTTGACCTCTTTCGTGGGGACATCTCACCGTGAAGGAGCAAGAATGAGAGCGTACGGGCCATCTTGTCCAGTCTCTTCATTCAGGGGGGGAAGGCCCTTGACGTATGTCAGCATTGGTAGCACGAAGGCCGCGGTTTTTCCTTGAAAAACATACAGATGGACAACACGGTTGCCGCACCTCCACCTGGCAGTAAGCTGAAGACCCGGGCCGAGCGAGCGACAACCGATGGACTCTAAGGCGGGGCAAAATTGCGCGAATTCCCTCCCCTTCTTTTGTGCTGCGGACGGTCTCTTAGCCAAGGAACCGCGGTACATGCCTTGAGCTCGGTGAAAGGGTGGCGCCTCATGCAGATGACAGAAGGGATTGACATGGCCCGCCAACACACCACGAGAGTGTCTGAGAGAAAGATTCACCACCGGCATGAGACCACGTACGCAGAGCCTCAGACGGCCACAAAAGAAACCCAGAGTCTACGATTATTCCTCCCCGCGCGCTGCCACCGGCAGGCAGAAAAGGCGTCAGCGGTTGTAGTCCTTCTTGCTGAAGCGCTAGAACCAGAGGCTCCCTTCTGAATGATTAGCTGACGTTGTCGTGATGCGAACCCGTTTCACCAGCGCATGCTCGTTCACAAGTAACCGACCCAAAAGGACGGTACTAGGCGCCCGCCGTCGCGAGCAAGTACAGTCGAGGGGCGCGCATGCTCACATATCGGCGAGAGTCGCCGGAAGGAACACGGCATCAAAAGCAGACATGCATATTACCCGAGCCAGTTTCAGCGATGCCAATGAGATCCCTTTGTTCAAGAGCAATTGGAATTGCCTGCATCTGAATAGGCGTGGGCCGTTCATAGTTTGCGCGCTTCACGGCCTCGATCAACTCCCACGGCAATGCACTCTCTGCCCAGGTTCGTATTGGAGGAGGCACTCGACCACCCTAAATCATCGGAGATACAGATAGACAAACACGCAGACAGCAAACTTGATTCAAACCGAATCCCACCCGCCAAAGACCACGAGAGTCTCTGTCAGCTCTCAAAACGACTCAACAACCGCGCGTGTACTTCAAAGTAGTCATTTCTGGTTACCGCAACAGCATCTCCACACCAGGGTTCCCCTCTCTACCTTTTACGAAACGAAATAATTTACTTGGGTTCAACAGCGCGACACCTTCGAAACATCCCACCTTCAGCAAAAACCGACACAGAGAGCCTCTTCACTCGCAGACACCATGTCACCCAAGCGGCTAATTAAGCTCTCTCGGTGGAAACTCCTGGGGAGCTGCTGGGCCCCTACGGGACTCGTGAATTGTCTGGATGGGGAAGGCGGAACCTCCACAATGGTGAGAAGATCGACACTCAGCAACGTAACTCAAGCCTGAAAGCCTGTCTTGCTCTCTTCTCTCACTTTGCAGGTGAAACCTACTGTTCTGTTGGTGACATTGCAACCAGTGGACACATCGGAGCGTTTTGCTTGGCAAAATCTCTGGAAAATCTGGTGCTGCCGTCAAAAACAATGCTATCAAACGCCGTGCTGCTGTAAGATGAACAGAAGACGTCAGCAGATCTACCCATACCTCGACATAGCAGAGCACCCGCATCAGAGACAAACAACACAACATAAACATGTCTTTCAGTCTACTCGTCCCCTGCTGTCTTTACTTTGATGTAAATTTCGAAATCCTCTCTAAAGATGCGCCAGTCCCTGTCCGTCATATCCTCGCGTTTCTTGGTAGTCCAATGTCCTCGGCTTTCTTCTTCTGCATCCTTCTCACGGGCCCGAGTCTTCTGGGCCTCCCGTGCAGCTCTCACCGCCTCAGTCGCGGCAGCGGCTGCAGCTGTTGCTGCTTCAGCAGCCCCTCTTGCGGCCTCCAGCCTTTGTTGTTCCTGGCGGCTTGTGACAAACGGAGAAATGGACAAGCAAGCACTGGGTCCAGTGGGTTACTAGCAGCCGTTCAGAACTGCTTCAGGGCTGTCCAGAAACCAAGGAAAAACTATAACCAGCGGCGAACCCCCGGTGCTCATGGGACCGAGTGAGAAGCTTGACAAGTAGAAGGCTGTCGGACGCGGTCGTTTGAAAGAGACTGACGAGACATCAAACACAGCGGTTGAGGTACTTGTGGCTACTGCAACCGCTGCGTCCGAGCGAGCTCTCGTGAAGCAAACTCCTGCAGAAAAAGACGCCCACTGACTTTGAGTTGGCCCTGCCTCCTCCTAATTATTCCTGGCTCGCAGGAACTCAAGGAAATATTCTTTTCGACCAGTTCATGAACACATGCAGTCGGTCTCTGGACGGACAACAGCCACGCAAACCTGAGAGTATCACCATCTAGTGCCCGACACAAACTGACCAAAGAGAAGAGGAAACGCCATCTTGTCCCGTTTCCCGTCCTGCTGACGCTTGTAAAGAAAAGAGCCCCTACAGATGCAAGCGAATACTGTTGCGGCCCCCCTGTCGCAGAAATGAACGATGAGAAAAATGGGAACCGCCGGCGGGACCCGGGCCGGATGGCCATAGACTGAACCAACTTTGTTGCCGGCCACTTTCCCGACGAAGACCTACCGCTTGACCAGCTCGTCGTAGAAGTTGTTGTGCTTCCGCTGCTCTCGAATATCCATGCCCGCTCGAAAGCTGAGGAACATGAGTGGCGTAGGTAAAGAAAAAGAAGCGCCTCATGTTTCCGTGAGACACAGGAAACCACAACTTTTGAACCCGCTACTCGAGCTGCCGACGATGTAAAGGGAGAGTGGGTACAAAGACCGTGGAGACCGAAAAACGGCCCAGGTGACACAAGCACCGAACCCCACACTGACGGCACAGTTACGTCACCGAGCCGGCAGAGAAACGAGGACGAGGGCGAACAAAAACGGGATTAAAGCACCTCCGTGGAAGTCGGGCTGCAGAGACAGCGACCTCTTAGAAGAGATTTCCTGGGCCGCTGAGTGGATTCTTGTCTCGAAAAGCGTGCAGAGCGGCCGAAGGGGGAAACGAAGAGCTAAGGGCACAACATGCAAGTGGGCCGCTGCTGATGAAAAAGCTGTGGGTGCCGCGGCACGGGAACAAACCCGATGAGGAAAGGGAGAAGTAGAACGAGCATCGACGGTGAGAAAGAACATCATCGTAGGAACCGACGAAGGGCAACCAGAGAGTCCCTATCTGCTACCAGTCGGGCAAAAGAATGCAGCCGACGCATTCGACCCTAGAGCAGGGCCGTGAAAATACAAACGCTAGAGGCTGGAGTTTATAGCTGGAACCCGCGCGCATCCGGTGACAAAGAGCGTCCCGGATTGCTGCATGTAACGAAGAAACATAAGCCTGAGAGAGTATGCTTACCCGCGGCCAAAGAGTAGCTGCGGCTCCATGCGCTCCTGGTACAGAGGGTTGTTGTCGCCCTTGCATGTGTCCTCGGAGTCGTTCCACTCAAAATTGAAGATGTTCCTGCAACCATGACACCACTCGTCGTCTGAATGACGCCGCCGAGAGCGCGGTATCCGAACGTGAACACGGGTACTTGGCCGCCCCCTCAGCCAGACACGAGCTGCCCACCAGGAGATAGGGTACCGTTGGAGCATACATAAGAATCTCAAGGCACTACACGTGCACAGCGACGCTCCTTACTTGCTACCCCACGACGCTCCGTCTTTCAGGTCTGCTCTTAGGCTCGGGGGTACCCAGCCTCGCTTATTCATTCGTTCGGACGGCTGTACGGTCTGAGTGCCGTGCTCTTACATGACTCATGATACACACACGCCCTACCATCTTCCACACGGCCTGAACCACCGTAAGAATCACGTGCGCGGGCTCCAGAGCGGTAGCTTGCTTTCGTCTATTTTCTCTCCAAGCCACCAGGAGGGAAAGAAGGAGCTCTCCGCACGAAACAGGAGATAAGCGAAGCTCGCGAGTGCACGGATCCGAAAACCCGTCCATAGAGACAGGCCCGAATGAGCGATGCGTACTGACCCCACACCCTGTTTTACAGCTTCTTGTTTCAGTACTCACAAAGGACATTCGTCGTAGAGCTTTTCGTCTGTTTGGCGAAGCTCGGATCGCCGAAGCGCCGCAAGGACCACCACCAGTTACTGAGGCTACTGGGACTTGTGACGTACCGGAACTTTTCCGAGGGCTTTTGAATTTTCTTTTTTTCGGTCCGCATACCCAGGTAGTGATTCCGGATCTGCTCAAGTTCTCGCTCCTGGAAAACACACAAGAATTCATTCTACACTGAGACTACAAAGACGACAGGGTCTCAGAGGGAGCCACAATCCGTCTTTCCGTTGCCGTTGCCCTTTCACGGATCAACATATCAGAAGTGTGGACAGAAGTGCTGCGCTTCTGCCGCCCTCTACGCATGCTGAGTCGCACGACCACAGGGGAGTAGAAGCGAGAGGAACCGAAAACACCGCACCGTTCTAGCAGTCAGTCAAATCAGATGCGTACCGGTTAGGAAGTCTCCCGCAACCCCGAGCAGAGTTCATCTCGGATGTGTCACTCTCGCACCCAGGGTAGTCGAACGGGATACGCTAGCCTTGAAACTTCTACGTCATGGTGTCCATAGTTATTGACATACCCGCGTCCCCTTCCCCCGAAAGAGCAGAAGTACCAGGGATTCGAGCGGGCACTACAACTCTCTCACTACCTGACTAAATATTCACAGGAGGAGCGCGTGAACCCAAGATAGTCCCCACCTGCTGTTTGGTCCTGAGTTCCTGTTCAGGCAGATTGAGTAACTTCAAGTCAGCCAGCGTACTACCCCCGTCCTTGTTACCGCTGCCCGACATACGCCCTTCTGCTTGTTTCTTTGCTCTGTCCTCGTCTGCTTTGTTCCGTGTTTCCTCAGGCTTTGATGAAGCCGTATCGCCACGTGCTTCACGGAGCCTCCCTGTGCGGAAACCAGTCGACAGCATCCGAGCATCCAACACTCTACTTCTCGCCACCAGACCGTGTGCTCAAGCACACTTCTCCTTTTACATCGACTGTTCACGTGGAACCGTATTCCACGTCCGAAGACGGCCACAAGCAGTATACTGTGCTGCCGGAGTAGCGTCTCCCCCCCCCTCCTCCGCCCCACTGGAATTTTCCCGGAACTCTCTCGAAGGAACGACCCATGAAGTTCGTTTCCTGGTGACCATGTGGTGGGACGGCGAATCGTGCCCAGCAAAGTCTCGCGAAACGGCGCGCGGGGTCCTTCTCCTCGCACCGGACAAACACGGCGCACGCCACGCACGTTGTGCCTAAGGGTGGTCCGGTCGGGAAAGAAGGATTTCACCACTTCTGACTTCACGCATGCAAACGCTCTTGCATAAGGGCAGTGACAACGCCACAACGTCTACTTGGCAAGCAAGGTACAAACCAGCCAACGGCAGCGGTCCTGGGTTCAGCCGGGGCACAAGAAACTGTACTGTGAAACGCGTCGCTCTCCTACAAGTGCCGAGAACCAAGTAAACATCTATTAGAAACCGAAGTACAGTGCGCGCG
>NW_027153950.1:22540-22928 GCF_002600585.1 Cystoisospora suis
AAAAGAAATGTCGTGTCGCGCGCTCCCCAACCGTCGTGAGGCAGGTTCAGGAGAGACGCTGGCTTCCGGAACACACCGTGGTCGTTCTGCTTCGGGGAGGCGACCGGTCCAGTAGGGTCTCCTGGACGAGCCAAGAAGCTGTTCTTCTCACAGGTCCCGTCTTGTAAGAGAAGAGCAAATTTCCGTACAATGTCCCAGACAACGGATGTGTGTTCAGAGTCGTCGAGAGAAGCCATAGAGTCGGCGACGGCGTTCCCCGGCTACCGGGTTGCCACACAGTCTCTACGCATTCACGACACAACCTCACTTTCTTGTTCTTCCTTGATCTTCTCCATCTCGCGCTGTTTGAGTCGTTTCTTTGTTTCCTTCTCTCTCTCAATCTCCTGTG
>NW_027153951.1:0-569 GCF_002600585.1 Cystoisospora suis
GAGGGCTGCTAGTGCAGCCTAACAAGAGTAGTACTGAAGTGTGAACTGTGTGCCGTGTGCATAGCGGGAATAAGGTGCGTATGAATGTGTGTATGAGAAACAAGTGTGTGCATGACAGGTGAAGCGAGAGGAGGACTGAAGGGGAAGCAAGTTACTAGGAACTAGAGCGAACAGTGAATTAGAAGGTGTGCAAGTAAGTTAACAGTGTGCAAATATAGTGTTAAACATACCTGAAAAGCTAAATGTGTAACAGATTAGTCATAGTAACACGTAGAAGATAACCACACAGGACAGACTAGCTGTTTGAATAAGCGACACTAGTCTGGAGTTGTATGCAGTATCAGGGAATGAGCGGAGCTACACACGACAGCCTAGTCAGATGCTAGGAGAGGCAGATGTAACTGCATGCAACTAGCGGTGACTAGGTGACGCAACCGACTAGAGTGTATGAAAGGCGGTGTGTGGGCAACCTCAGGCGGATGCCCGGATGGGGCCGACCCGGGACAGCTCCACTGACCGCGGGCCTGTAATAATATTGTCGGGCGGCGAGTGATAAAGCTGACGCCCTT
>NW_027153951.1:809-1294 GCF_002600585.1 Cystoisospora suis
TGTAATGATTCCTGGCGTCCGGAGACCACTCGAAGTCGGCTTCGGCGTCCCGAAGGGGTGCTATCTTGACTGGGCGTGGGCTGATTGTCTCCCATAGTCTATTGACCCAACGCAGACTTCCCTCACCTCGAACCGTTACCTTCGGCAAAGAACCTAAGATGCTGACTGTGCCTCTTCGGCAGCTAACTCGGCGTTGTGGTAGTCCAGTTCGTCTGCTACACCTTCAGTGGGAGTCCCGCGCCCTCCAGACCTCTCTCAGCTTCGCGGGATCACTCCCTGCGGTCGATCTTCCTCCGAGAACTATCGCGCTCTACCGGCCCGGACGGCGAACAACTGCTCTTCCCGCCTAGGGGCTTCCTGAGCGAACGGCGTGGCCCAATGCACTCCTCGCGGCACTCTCAATCTCCCTAGAGCCCTAGCATGTGCCCATCCGGCCGTTTCTCACGCTTTCCCGTCTTCCTGACTCCGGGGCGCTCCTTCGGCGT
>NW_027153951.1:1620-4683 GCF_002600585.1 Cystoisospora suis
GGGTGGAAACCGTGTTTCTGCCGGTTCGATTCACCGGCGGGTGGGTTAGCTCCTGCGTGCCGTTGTGGCTCACCGGGGCTCCCAGTGTCGTTCCCGTTGCTGTTCCTTATTTCTTTTCGTGCTAACTAGGGCTGAATGGTTAGTAACTGTCTTTTACTACCTACTGATGCCTAAATTGCCTGAAAAGCCTCTACTTTGCCCTACCGGGCCGCGTTCTGTTTTTTGCGAGCTGCGCCCGTTGTCTTGCGGCGCCCGGTGAATGCTGCTTCTAAGGAGGGAGAATGTCCCGCGTAGAGTTTCCTGGCCTCTTCTGGACCTTTATGTATTTTTCCTTGGCTGTTGTTGCTCTTCCAGGGGTCTTGCTGTCTAATTAGGCTCCTCTAGGAGCACTACTACGCTTTTTCCACAATCGGCGGACCGTTGTTCCTTCCTACCGATCCGTGGGCCAACGTGGCTGCCCGACTATTAGGTTCGTTACGGCCTGTGTTGGCCTTATCTGTATTCTCTTGTTTTCCTTCGGTTTTTTGGACCCTCGAGGCTCTGGATAGGTTCTTCTATCCTTCTTGGGGCTGTGAGGTTCTTAGGAGCCCTACTTATCTCGTGTGTGTGCCGTGCAGTTGCCGTGCTACCTAGCGCGGTGTGGCCATGGCACGGAAGGTCTGCGTTTGCGCATGTGGTAAAAAATGTCTTCCCGCCTAAATGCGGGGTTATAAAAGTTCCTAAAATCGTGTGAGGTGCCTAACGCATCTTGAATTAGCTTCCCACGTGACCGTGCTGCTGAGATCAGCCAAAATCGTGCTTCGCTTGCGCGTTAGTTGAGGGGTAGACGGCACTTGCCCCGGCTCTATCCTGCTTTGGTGAAAATTATCGATTTTCCTAAATTTGCGACTACGGCCCTGATTTATGTATCTCTAGATACCTCTTTTTCTCCTCGATCTACCTGTGTTATCTTCAAGGCGGTACGGGGCCTAGCTGCCGCGTAAAGCCGCCGTGCAGTCCCCGCCCCTTATTCTAGATCACGCAAACGGGGTCGTGCACTTCCACTACGCCGAACAGACTTCTCCCCCCTAAAAACACTCCCAATAGGTTCCCTCGAGTCCCCTTTCTCTTTTAGTCTCCCCTAGGAGGCGTCAATTTCCTTGTTCTGCTTGCGTCGCGCCTTGTTCCTCTCCAGTGCGGGTGTAGGCGATGCATCGGCGATCTGCTAGGGATGCTCAGTGGTCTTGCGTGAAGAGTTCGCCTCTTCCGGGGCTGTTCTTTTCCCGGTATGGCCTAGTTAGCCCTGGCTTGCTATTGTTAGGTCGGGTGGCGCGTGATCTGCTTGCTCTAGGTGGCTGGAGAATCCGCCGTCTCCGTCTGTCACCTTGTCGACCTACGCGATCGATGTGCATCCATCTCCTGGTCTTGGTCTTGACCCTCCGGCCTTGATGGTTTTGCTGTAGAGAGCTCTTGGTCCCTAGAACTGATTGCTGCTTTTGCTGCTGCTCGAGATGTCCTCCTTCTTCTGCTGCATCGTTACGCCTTTTGAATCTAGGCGGGGTTGCGGGTGCCTGCCTTGACTTCGTATGGTCTACGATCGCCATTCTGGTAAAAATAGGGCACTATTTCGTGGCGATGGAGGCAGGATTGCAAACTCCTGACACCGGGGCAGGCGCTGGACCTGCGCGGCAGGCGGAGTGTTGCGCGGGCCTCGCTCGGCGAGGCACGGAGGGAAGGTAATAAGCTAGTCAATTTTAACTAATTCCTAGTTTAATTTACTCGCTTTGTAGTGTAGCTTTATTGGTGTAGTTAGGTCGTGGATTTCTGAAACTCTCGCGAGAGAGTGAGAACGCAACACTCAGTGGCAGACAGCGATCATCGGGAGCGAGGCCGGAGCTCCAGTCGTCGCCGGGATTGATTTTTTCTATCACAATAATTACTAGTTTTCTACTCTCTGTGGTGTGCTGAGTTCATCTGACGTCAAGCGGTAGCCGTTGTCGCACACCCGAGCACTGGCGAACCATAGCGCGTTGCTGCCGCTGTCGTGCGCGCGGGCAGCACAGGTGCCAGCGTGGAACTGTTGGCTGGCGTAGTTAGCTAGCCTCGTCCAAGGTTCCAGCGTGGAAACCCCGCCTCAGCAAGCCGGGAGATCTGTGGTCATGCACAAGCGTGTAGTGGTGTGGCAAGCGTGGATGGGGGAAACTGTGTCGAGAGAGGTTGGTGAGCATGCATCGGTTGAACAGGCTTGATGACCGGGACTGTCACGGGAGAGCCATGGGAAGAACAGAGCTTACCTTCCTATGGAAAACCGAGGGAACTAACGAGTGGACACCGGGCGCTGTAGTCTTGCCCCCAAGTGGCGTCAGAGAGCCCGTCCTTACACCTGATGACAGTGTCACCTCAAACTATAAGAGACTTCCTTTACGTTGCGCCAGATACCAGATTTTGGTGCCGTGACCCAGGACCGCTCTCTGCCGGCAGCCCTGGGCGTGGAAAGAGACTCTTCTTTTTTTTTCTTTTTTCTGTAGAGATCCGAAGCTCTTCTCGCTCTTCAAAATCACTAGCGCTCCCCGTTTCGCCTTTAGGACCTAACAGCCGTTTGTCACAAGGAATCCTTAGCTTCAGCACTTTCCGAATTACCAGCATTCCTCGTGAGAGTTTCGCGTTCCGTCAGCACCCGCGCTCTTCAGTCAGCGATCGGCCTTTAATTAGCATTACCGCTCTTTATATCTCGCGCGGCTTCATCAGGGCCTGCACTGAACTGTGAGCCTTTCGCGCCTTCAATCTCGTGGTAGCGAGTTATCGGCGGTTCGCTTACAGAACTGTGAGCCTCTCTCGCCTGTAATCTCGTCGTAGAGAGTTATCGGCGGTTCGCTTCCATTTTCTACCACGTCTCGTGGAAATTCGTCAGCGTTCTAAATCTTCTGTATCACGGTAACTCCTTATCGCTCGGCATTTTCCTTTGATTTTCTGCAGGACGCCGTGCAGCACGTCAGCGCTACTTTGTGTAAGCTTCTCTCCAGTCGATGGCACGTCGTGCAAGATCTTCTTACTGTTCCTACATCCGGTCAGTACTACTTTGTG
>NW_027153951.1:4828-7104 GCF_002600585.1 Cystoisospora suis
GTCGTGCAAGATCTTATTACTGTTTCTACATCCGGTCAGTACTACTTTGTGTCAGCTTCTCTCCAATCTATGGCACGTCGTGCAAGATCTTATTACTGTTACTGCATCCGGCCGCGGTCGATATTCCTTTTATTTCTCAATACGGTTTTTCCTTGTGAAATCTCCTCGTCGTAGGAAGTCACCGCTACTTCTTCCTTCTTTCATCTTTTCATTTGCCCTTCTTCTATTCGTTGTAGCTACAACATACTAAACTTCAGCTGCTACTAAACCCACTGCAATATGGTTTCCCTTGTCCAATCTCCTCATCGCAGTAAGTCATCGGTGCTTCCAAGTTTCATCTTTTCATATACCCTTCTTTTGCGTCGTTTTGCCGGTTTCTCCAATCGTCCACTCCACTACGAGCAGGAAGTCGATATTCCTTCTTGTTTCTCAACACAGTTTTTCTTTGTGCAATCTCCTAATCGTACGAAGTCATCAGTACTTCTTCTTTCATCTTTTCATTTGCCGAGCTGAGCCCTTTTAGCTGTCTTTCTCTCTTTCTTTTTGGTTCTCCTTTTTCCCCTGTACTGCTGCGGCCGGCATTTATTTTGGGTCTCCAAAATGGGCGAGTGACCGAAAGCTTTATACAATGGCGCGATCTTCTCATGTTCGCCGGGTGGCTGGGCGGGCCACCCGCCGCTCGAGCATTACACCCGCGCTACACTCATCCGAAGAGGAGACAGTCACGCATGCCTAGCGCTTCGCGTTCTCGTAGCCCTCCCAAGAAAGTTTCTTTCGCGTGCCCAGTGACACATCGCGAGTGTTCCCTTCCATTTCAAGTTGACGAAACGCCTGGCTCGGAGAGACAGGAATTCTGCCGATTGAGTGCTCGGGTCTGGGGGACCATTGCGAGTCGGTCCCGTAGCCCTCAGAGATACCCTGGTGGTCATCGACAACTCTTCGGAGGAGGCGATTATTTGGTTTGGGTTCAGTTTCTGGCAAAGTTGATCATAGATCCCATATCTAAGTGTGTGCGATTTGCGAATTTTCCCGAGGTGACTTTACCGTTATTGGACCGAACAGAAGGGAAACAGCTTCTTAAGGCAGCATCCACGGCTGTCATCTCTGCGCGTTTTCAAATGCCTACTGACGTCCAGCCAACAGCGACCTGGGTTACTCCAGTGCACATACATCCTTTTCATGCTGCGGGGGCGATGACACGTAGACTCCTCATAGCGCATGGGTACTCTGAACGACCCCCCACTCGCATGTTGTTTGCAACCCATCGGCTAGGGCGTGCAGAATTAGGAAGGGTACCATCATCGCTCGTATCGGTACCTGCGCTAAGGCAGTGGAATGTGAGAGGGTTGTTTCCAGGAGCAGGGATGGCGTAGCGCGGACGACGGCCGAAGAAACCAAGTGGGGAGAAGCGATGCCATCGCTACGTTACATGGCAAGGTCCCTAACAGTGTCTGAGTACGGAAGGCTGATAGGCCTTCTTCACAGATTCAGGGATGTGTTTAGGTGCTCAGGGGATCCCCCCTCACGCGTTAGTGGGGTTCAGGTCCCCATTCCGACACAGGAGGTGAGGCCTTTCTCCACGACGCCGCGCAAGAGGTCCTCGGTAGAGAGGAATGTGATAGAAGAGGAAATAGCAAAGATGCGGGAGCAGGGAATAATAGAGCCTAGCTCCTCTTCCTGGTCCAGTGGCGTGGTGCTTGTCCAGAAGAAAGATGGGTCGTGGAGGTTCTGTGTGAATTACACTCAACTGAACAAAGTCACAGTTAAGGACGTGTACACCCTCCCGAGAATCGATCGACGACCTTTTCGCTCTTCAAGGAGCTTGCTATTTTAGCACACTAGACATGGCTGCGAGGTATTGGCAAAAACCGCTGGCAGAAGAAGACAAAAAGAAGACTGCATTCACTACGCACGCCGGGCTTTACGAGTTTAACGTGATGCCATTTGGACTCTGTAATGCGCCGGCGGCATTCCAGCGGTTGATGGATAGCGTATTGGGTGGCATCAAGTGGACAATGGCGCTCGTATATCTCGACGACGTCGTGGTATTCTCCTCAAGCTTCGATGAGCATTTGGTCCGGTTGGAGATCGTCTTCGAGAGATTCCGAAGCGCAGGGGTCAGACTCAATCCGAAGAAGTGTCGCCTTGCTCTACCGGAGGTTGTGGACCTCGGGCACATAGTTAACAGGGAAGGTATCAGACCGGATCCTCAGAAGGTACGTGCGGTGGAACATTTTCCTACGCCTCGAAACACGCGCGAACTCCGCCGATTCTTA
>NW_027153952.1:0-273 GCF_002600585.1 Cystoisospora suis
GAAGGAGAAGAAGAAGAGATAGGAGGGCTCTTATCCCCACCCCGCTCTGTTTGCTTCGCGTCACTCTCCAATGAAGCGCATTCTCTCACTTCTTCAATAGGGGAGGACACTGAGAGAGAAGGGACGCAGGTCTTCTCAGAGACTTCCTCTTGCTTCTCACTACCCTCCATTTCTTCTCGTGGTCTTCTATCATCCTTCTCAACTTCGACACCTCCCGACGCCGTCTTTTCTTCACCTCCAACGACTCCTACTTGTTCTCCCCCTCCTCCTCCT
>NW_027153952.1:705-1242 GCF_002600585.1 Cystoisospora suis
ACGCAGATAGGCACATGCAAAAATGGGAAGAGGAGAAGAGAGAGCGACCGATACAACAGAGGTGAGAACGCACTGAAGAGAGCAAAAGGGCAGGCCAGAGGTGGAGACGTGTGGCAGGTAAGAGTTTTGATCTTCCAAATTAGGATGTATCTTTAACACTCCTAGATTGAGAGATAAGAGAACAAACTTCACATGAGACGATAGCCCAAGAAATGCGCAATCGTTACTATCGATAAAATGAAAAGATCCCTTGGCTCACGACTTCCCATGCCTCTCAGGTCTCTCTATAGCTATACATGCATGCATATGCATATACACACATTCTCTTCTCTCCNNTATATAGAGAGAGAGAGATGGAGCCTTTCGCCCCGATGAGGAGGTTTCTGCATGTCGATTTCCATTCAAATCTCTCTGTCTTTGGCTTGTCTGTCTAGATTCACATATAGTGTAAGAAAAGACGAAGAGCAATCGCCTCTGCATGAAAGGAATCTCTCCTATCTTCTTCCTCTCTACAATCTTCCTCTTCTTCTTTTCTTC
>NW_027153952.1:1319-3452 GCF_002600585.1 Cystoisospora suis
CTCCTTCTCTCTTTTCTTCCTTACCTTGTCACAGAAGGCTTTCTCTGCTTCACATTTCCTTAGCTTCTGATCTAAGTCTCGCAACTCCTTCTCTTTCCATAGACATCCGGCACACTCACTAGAACCCCCTCCTCCTCGCCCTGTCCTTGTAGAAGAAGAGGAGATCTGACTAGCGTTCCCTCGATGTGGATAAGAAGAAGAGGAAGAAGAGCCACGAGTGCTAGACAAGACAGCCGTTGAGGCAGCTACTGCCGCTGCTCTCTCAGCTCTCTTCTTCTCCTTCTCTAAGCGAAAGCATTGGAGCATCCAAGACTTCTCACGGGACATGTGGGTCATCTCCATCTCTTGTTTCTCTGCTCTAAAAGGGAAAGAAGACAGACACACAAAAGAAGAAAGAAAAGAAAGACAGACAAAAGAGAGATATGACATACCTGTTGGTTTAAAGAGAAACACAGTTCGAGTGGAACAGATAGATAGATAGATAAAGATAGATAGTCCGAGTAAAGATAGATGGATAGATATAGATAGATAGATATAGACTTGACCAGACTTGTCTACTTTTTCTATGGGGTTTCTTCAGGAAGATCCGCAGATGATATTCGTTTTCTCTCTTTCGCTCTCTCGCCTAGTCTTTCTCATGAAGGAATGGAATCACACATAACTCAGGCCTTCTCCTCTTCTCCCTCTTCTTCCATGTTGCTCATTAGGCTCTCTTAGTATATTTTATATCTCTCTGTCTTTATCGACCCTTCTTCACGAATCTCACTCTGCTCCTGTCTACCTCTTGCATGCCATCTAACGTCTTCCATATGTTTCTATCCTCTCTCTTTCTTTCCTCTAACACAAAATCTTATCTCTCCCGTCTCCTGTCGAGACTTCTACTACGAGGCTACACGTCTCTATGCTTTTCAGACTTGTGTTGTCTGCTCCTCTGGCGAGCTGCGAGATAATGTAGACACTTGTGTCTAGACATGCATGTTGTATCTCTGATTTGAACTGACTTTAACTGTTCTTTCTCCTGTCGTTCTTTCTCATATTGTTCATCTGCTTTTTTCTTCTCTTTGCACGCCTCTTCCAGATCTTCTTCAAGATCTAAAATCTTCGAGCAAAGACGCTTCGCCTCTTCCTTGAAGCGACTCTTCAGGCGAGCTTCTTCTCTCTTCTGCTTCTCCAGCTGTCTCTCAACTTTCCTGAAGAAAGAGGAGAAGAAGAAAAGAAAAGATAGAGAAAAGAGGAAGTAAACAAAAGACGAGAATGACGGCCCGGGAAGAGAAGAAAGAACGGGAAAGAGGAATATCGCTCCCGCCATAGATAGACTGATTCGACAGAGATACATAGAGAGAAATAGATAGACTGAAGATAGATAGATATAGATAGATAGATTAAAGATAGATAGATAGATTCCAAGTAGGTTCGAGACAGATAGGTCGGCAGATTCAGGATAGTTAGATGGAGATCTTCTCCCGCGAAGAGAGAGACATCGTAGGGTCAAGAAGAAGCAACTTCTCTCCTCTCCTTTGCTGTTTTGAAATCGATACCGACTGATAGCTTTACCCCTAACGATCTGTGTAGATGTGTATAGACACCCGTACATGTATGTGGGGAGCCAGATAGATAGAGCTGTCGAGATTTCATCTATACACATTTCTCTCCTTTCTATGAAACAGAGGCCGCGCCGCCCCACGTTGAGAAGAGTGACCTGCTGTTTCACGCCCTATGTCTCCTTGATCTTCTTCTTCTTCTCTCCTCGAGGATAGCAGTGCAAGAAAGGCCACTCCTAAGCCCTAGATGCAAACACTCCCCTCCCCTTATGTAGATTCGATACTTTGAAGCGTGGATAAGTGAGTGATCCTACCTTAGGAGAACGTAGTCTTCTTTACAGCAGTCTTCTTGATATTTCGCATCTTTGAGGGAGAGAAAGCATGCATCTCTATAGGCTTGTGTGTACCAGGGGAGAAAGACTAGACAGCGGCTCTTTGGCTGTAAGAGCTTGGCTAGCTTATATTCTCTTATCTCAACTTCATCTCGAAGGACTTGAACTTCTCTCTTCAAGCGCCGATTCTCTTTCTTATAGCCTTCCAACACAGAGCTACAGATAGGAGAAGAAGGACAAGAAGACGACAGGTAGTCAAA
>NW_027153952.1:3673-3867 GCF_002600585.1 Cystoisospora suis
AGGAGAGAGTGAAGAAAAGAAAGTGCGAAAAAAACAACTAAGAACTCGACATCCTTATAGAAGGACGATGTATATCGATACTATTCACACGCATGCATGCACATATATAGATGTAGGTAGACACCCATAGATACATATACACATGTACATATGTAGAGTCAGGTGTAGAGAATAGGAGAGATCGAAAGAAAGAA
>NW_027153952.1:4230-9328 GCF_002600585.1 Cystoisospora suis
AGAAAAAAGAAGGAAAGAAAGAGATTGAGAGAGAAAGTCTTCATTCACCCCTCCTTTACTCTTCCTTACACCGTATAAGTCTCTCTACCGTAACATACACACACCCTCACCACATGCAAACATACAAACTATATATATATATATATATACATATATATGTATACACGTGCCTACATACAATATATATGTATATGCATGCATGCATTCTATTGATCATCTCGGGTGAACGTCTTCTTTGAACTGACTTGAGTTTGGCCATTTCGCCATCTGATAGAGTGAAGATGCGGTGGCGTATTTGCTTCATTAGAAAATCTCTTTCTTCTAATACTCGTATATAAGCCGAATGGTAGTCATTCACCATCCGAGTTAAACGCTCGACTTCATCTTCTTTCTTCTCTTTTCTCTCTTCCTCCTCTTGTTCTTCTCTCTTCTTCATCTTAGGAAGAAGACGATCTTCTTCTCCTTTCTCCCCTCCATCATCTCTGTCTTTCTTTTCTTTGACTTTCCTTGCTTTTTCTTCTTCTCTTTCTTGACCCAGTGTTTCTTCCTTCTTCTCTTGAGAATCCTCATTTTGTGAAGCTAAAGTCCCAGACTGCAAGTCGATTGCCTCAGAGACAGGAGAGGAGACACTCGATTCTTTCGATTCATTCCGAGGAGACTCCCCTCTACGGGCCTCTTCTTGATGTGTCTTTCTAGGTGATAGAGAAGACGATCCACTTTGACCTTCTCTTTCTTCAGTTGTCCCCTCTTTCACAGAAGAAGAAGAAGAGAAAAGAAAGTTGTTTGGAAAAGTCGAGAAGAGGAGAGAAGAATCCCCTTCACATTCCTGCGAATGAGAAAAAGAGAGGAGAAGTCGTGAAGAAGACCTTTGGCAATGACCAAGCTGACTCTCTTGTGTATCCCCGCCACCTGCTTCTTCTTCTCTTTCATCTTCTTCTTCTTCATCTTCTGTTTTATTTGAAGGGGAGGAAGAAGCTTCTACCGAGTCAGTCGTTGAATAGGCGAGAGAGTGAGTGTGGCTTGGCCGTGTCGATGGTGAGCTGCAGGCGCTAGAATCGATGTGCATTCCTCCTCCTACTTTAAGATCGTCACGTTGAAAAGAAGCTGAAGAAGGAGAAGAAGAAGAAGGAGAGAACTTAAGGTGACAAGGAAGGTGAGGAGAAGTGGAAGAAGACAGCTCTTCCTCTAGATCTGTAGAAGATAGTGAAGAAGGCTGGTCTCCTTCTTCTTCTTGTCGAGGATGTTCCGAAGAAGATAGAAAAGATCTCCGTTGTTTTCTAGCTCCATTATTCTCTTCTTTCTCTAGAGCAAGAGAAGTAACTTCTTCTTTCTCGTTCATTACGGGCTTGGTATAGCTTTCTTCTTCTTCTTCCTCATCTCTCATTTTCCTTCGGTGTAGAGACTCCTGCTGAAAAAGTACAAGCCAACATGCAAATAGTGAGACAGCGGGATCGACACGTCCACCTATAGAGACGTTTACGTATCGAAAGTATACATACATCTCCACACACGTCTCCTTCACCTCTCTTCTTCTTCTTCTGATAGATAGATAGATAGATCAATGATTGATATATAGATAGAAATATTTCACTCTCCGTCTTTTCAAAGTCATGAAGAGATGATAAAGAGAGAGGTACGTGGATAGGCAGACAAGAAGAAGGAAAAATGTCTTATCTTCTTGATGTTTCGAGCGAGAAAAGGTTTGGCATAAAATGAAGTGGGAAGGAAAGAAGAAAAGATGAAAGGGATTGATCAGCAACTTAATCTGTCCACCAATCTTAGAGGGGGGGGGTGTAAGTCATTTCTCCTCCATGTTCTTTCGTCTTCTTCATCTGCCTAAGTGATTCGGTACATCCATCAGCGCCACGCAGGTGTACATACACCTCACATCACCCTCGTCGTATGCACGAGCAGCGCATACAGATGTTCGTGTACCACGGGACATACATCTATGTAGGTGTATATACACCCTGACGGACCTATGTATAGAAAGAGAGAGACAACAGCGCCGTATAAATAGATAAGTAAACAGAAGGATGAAAGATGGCATGGAGAGACAAGGATTCTGAATGAGAGAGAAAGAGGGTCTGTGTGCCTCTAGTTGATAAGTCTATTACATACCTGTTCAAGCTGATAGGAGAAGAAAGAGTTTGTAACGAAGCACATAAGATTAGTGAGAGTATCTGAGAGAACCGAAGAAGAAGAAGATGATGTATGAAGGAGCTTGTCCTCCCCATCTCTCGTCTTGATCTCCCCCCCTGCCTCTTCCTCTTCTTCTCTTTCTTTCATCTTCACGTGGTTCATCTCCTCGTCCATCTTTGTATTCCTTTCTTCGTCTCTCCTTCTTCTTGTTCTTTCTTCTTACCAGACTCTCTTCCACGTTCCACTTCAGAGCTTCTCACTTCCCAAGGCGTAGGCTAATAGCTAGTTAGCTAGCTAGTTAACTAGCTATATAGAGCGGAAGGAAAGAAAGAGAGCTTAGATACCAGCATGTATGGGAGACTGAGATAGAACCGCTACCTGAAGGATTCGATAGACTCTTCGCACCGAGAAGTGAAGAAGAGAAAGAAAATGGATAAGAAGACGAGGATTTCTTAACGCTTCTTTCTTTGGTCTTTCTTGACCGACGTGTTGTTTTGCATGTAGAAGAAAAGAGGAGAAAATTTCTTTTAAGATCTTCTTCACCTTCCCTTCATTCGGTTATCTATGAGGAAAGATTTCATTCCAAGAAGAACAGAGATTCCTCCTTTCTCATACGATCTGTTTGCTAGATTTCTTCATGGTGTACGTCTATAGATATTGACGGAAGAGGAGAAGTCTGGATATGAAAGAAGATAGCTGTACACCCATTGAGTTTACCGATGATGAAAGAAAGAAAAAAGTGTCCCTCTCCTGACTAATTGATCTCTATCAACTGTAGAAAGAAAAGGAGAGTGAAAAGCGAAGGCCCCGCTGCGCTTGGAATGAGCACGTTCCTGGGGATGGAGAGAAAACACACCTTCTACTGGAGAGAAGAAAGAAGAGGCGAATGAGAAGAAAGATGAAAAGAGACTTCTTCTCTTTTACCGTTCGCTCCGTCCTGTTTTGACTCTCTTTCTTGAAGAAACAGCGGAGAAAAGGAAAGAAGAAAGAGAGAAAGAAAGAAGAAAAAGAAAAGAAAGAAAGAGAGAACACAGAGTGGTTCGAGGGAACTTTCTCACTAGATCATCTCGTCTTTCCTCCTCCTCACTTTCTTCCTTCTCCTCAACGAGAGGCGGTACGAAGCTGCTGAGCTCTCTGCGATGTAAGTCCCTCCTCCTATTCTTTTGTTTGATGGCTCTACGACAAGCTCATGAGAAACTTCATTTACAATGCGGAGTGTGATGGACTCAAAGAAAAGAAGAAAGAAAAAGAACAAAAAGCAAGGGGGCCCGGCCAAGAGCAGCGGCTCATTCACCGAGGAGTGCCTCCCCTGCGAGAGGAGAGAAACGCCCCCGAGCCAGGCAGGGGGGAGTGGAAGCGGCAAGGAATGAAGAACGAAATTCTCGCCGCTTGTCACTCCAGCTGCTTGGAGGGAGTTAAAAGAGAGAGGGAATGATGAATGAAAAAAAGAAGAAAAAAGACGAGGATTCAAGAAAAAGTTGAAAGAAGCTAATGCAAAGACGAGTAACCTGTCGCACACTTCAGTGTAACGACTAGAAAGAAAGAGTATTGAGTAAACGCACACGCGAAGCTAACGGCTTCGATACTGCTGGTCTACTCTGGGTTCTTCCTCTTTCTGCCTCTCTCTCCTTCGCTTTCTTCTCTCGTCCTCTCAGAGCAATAAGCACCGATCAACTAGGTGTGTGTGTATGTATGTACAGCTCCTCAACCCACCCCCCCTCTACGTCAACAGACAGCGCGAGGAATCGCCACTCTTTGTTGGCACAGGCAGGGAGAAAGAAATTTCATAACACACGTCCAAGCTGGGTCGTCATCAAAGGGATGGAGAGGGGAGAGGAAAAGAGTTTTGAGAGACAGAAAGAAAAAAGAGAAAGAGAGACAGAGAAAGANNGGGGGGGGGGGCAGGAGGGACGGCAGGGAGGAGGATGCGAGCAGCTTTAGCGGTGGCTAGCAGTCGAAGGGAAGAGGAAGAAGAATGATGAGGCGTTAAAACGAAAGAAAGCTTTTCCCTGTAATTGTAAGTCATTTCTCTTTCGAAAATATGAAGGGGAGAGTTCGAAGAAAGAAGAAAGAAGAAAGAAGAGAAGAAAAGACCCCTCTGTCCACATATAAGGTGATAGGTAGGTGGTACGCGGTCCCTCCGCGACCTACGGCGGTAGGGGCAAGTAAACGCACACACACACGACTAGCCAACTACTAACTAGCTAAAAAGGAACTGTTGTGACGGGCTTTATCTGTATGTATGCAGGGAATGTGCATGTAGATGAGAAACCTCCATCAACGGGTTATGACACGAACCCGTCAAGAATCTTAGGTCTATTTATCGTGTTTTCGCCATGATGAACACGCATGAAGAGAGAAAGACGATAGCCACATGAAGGCCTCTCTAAGGCTGAGCTATCCTGGTGGTAGTTCGGGCAGCTAGCGATCGAGTATAGATAATCTCTGACAATAGATACGACAGCACGAGAATTTCTTAGCTGTGAAGATGAAAAGTAGGAATGTTGAAAGTAACCCTGTACAGAGGTAAGGTAAAGGAATGATTCCTAGCTAATGAGAAACGGAAGAAGGGAAAGACGCTAAACAAAAGCAAAGAGACTCCGAAACTGTCATACACTGGGCTTGAAGATCTTTAGTAGAGCAATTTTTCAAAACAAAGAAAGAAAGAATGAATGAACGTGAACACTAGAAGGGGGGTACACAAGGTCAGCGGACAGTTGAGGCAAGGAGGAATAGTGAGGGTTGGTTTGGTAGTTCTTCTCAACAGCTGTGTGTCAAGAGCAAAGCCTCTCCTTAACTAAGGACTTTCTTGGCTGTACCCCTCACTAAAACTCATGCATGTTGTCTTGTCTACTTCATTCCTTTCAACTGGGGGTTCTCTTCCTTCATAAAAGGCCTTTCTACGAGAATTTTTCTTCACGAAAGCCCCCCAAGACGTCACCCGCCCCACTGACAC
>NW_027153952.1:9536-11551 GCF_002600585.1 Cystoisospora suis
GCTGGCTGCCACTGAGTGTTGCGTTCTCACTCTCCCGCGAGAGCTTCTGAAATTCATGACCTAACTACACCGCTAAAGCTACATTACAAAACGAGTTACTTAAATTAGAAAAGTAGTTGAGTTGACTAACTTATTACTTCATAACCCTGCCGCGCAGGTCCAGCGCCTGCCCCCGGGCACTCTGCCGTGTACAAACTACTGGTCGCTACTGGCAAGCCACATTACCGTAGCAATATCTGTAACTAGGGACGCTAGCCTACCTATTATGTCCCGCGCTGCCCAGTCCGGCTGACCCGACACCGTGAGCTGGCACATCAACACCCCCCAAACTTTTCTATGGCTTTACTCATGAAAGAGGGGAAGGGGGAAGGGAGGGGTCCTAGAGATCTAAAGGGAAGTCATGAAAATCGTCTCCCTACATCCCCACGTGGAAGATCTTGAGAGACGCCGTGAGAAGAGTCTCTATAGAGCAGGTAGCACAGCTCCTTACCATCTCAAGAGTAGGCTAGACTTTCTGGGTGGAGAGAAAGAAGCAGCTAGCCCCGTAAGTAACGGAGGAGTGAGAAAGAGGCAAGAGAAGAGGGAGACAGACAGGAAGGGGGGGCCGTAAAACGAGGAGCATTACCATCAGTCAGACTTCCCTTCAGCTGACATAAAGGGCTGATCTAGCGGAATCATAGATATGTGTACATGAGAAGAACAAGAGATAACTATCTAATACCCAGCCTTTTTCAGATTTATCAAGAAGAAAAAAGACAGATGAACCTTCCTGCGATCGACATGAAGGTATCAGCCTTTTCTTGCCCTACGCTTGCTTTGCAGGTTGACTCTCCTTCTTCGTTCTTCAGTAATGCACAACATGCGGAGGAGTGTCTCCCTTCTTAAAGCTTCTTAGGGTCCAAGAGTTGCCAAGTGAATTCTCACCGCCCCCAGTCTAGATTCTACGCTTTCTTCTCCCCGCTTCTTCGGTATCTAGCAGGGACAGGTATGTCTACACATGGATCTACCTCTCTTTCTTATTCTTCGACGCCGCAAAGAATGTACACATATCTATGATTCCGCCAGATTAGCCCTTTATGTCAGCTGAAGGGAAGTCTGACTGACGGTAATGCTCCTCCTTTACGGCCCTCCCTGCCTGTCCGTCTCACTCACTCTTCTCGCGCCATCGCTACGGAATCGAAGAGAGAAAGATTGAGAAACAAGTGCCGAGGTATACCTTCTTTCAAACATGTCTTTCCATTCCTACCCCCCTCTTGGTGAGTTGGCGCTGTTGCTGGCTTGGTCGACAAAGAACAGTCTCTTCAGGACTGCACATTCTTTCATCCCTCCCCTCTCTTCACAATCGACTGCTTCTCCTCTGTCGCTCCTTCTCTCTCTCTCTGTGCTCTACACACGCACACACCACCACACCTCGAAGGCCTACGCCCATCTCCTCCTTGATGTGTAGAATTCGGAGACACATCTCTCTTTAAGAAAAGAGAGAGAAATGATATAGAGCCAGTTCAGCCATGGAAGGACACCTTCCCGCTCTTCTAATGCGAGAGAACAGGGCCTCAACATCTTACAGTCGACCTATCTGTCTACTTATCTATCTATCTACCTATCTACATATCTATCTATCTACCTACCTATCTACATATCTATCTACCTATCTATCTATCTATCTACTTACTATCTATGTATCTATCTATCTATGTATCCATCTTTAATCAGTCTATCTCTCTATCTATCTGCCTGCCAATCTTTCATTTGTCTATCTATCTATATCTATCTATCTATCTCTCGAACTCTTCAAACCCGACGCAATGTTACCTACCAAGGTGTGCACGTCACAGCAATAATGAAAGCAACCTTCCCGCCCCCTTTTTCGTGCTAGCTGAACCCTTCATTCTCTCTTTCTCTCGGTCTTCACTAGAGATACCGATCACTCGGTTGCTCCCTGCCTGAGAAGTGTAAAGAAAGTGAGAGACGATAGATATGACGCCGTGGTGTGCTGAAGAGAAGAAAGAGAAGAA
>NW_027153952.1:12228-12441 GCF_002600585.1 Cystoisospora suis
TCTTCTTTCTTTCTTTGTTTCATTTGACATTCTTCTCTCATTTCTTTTCATAAGATCTCTTTTCGTCTTTCTTTTCTTCCCCTTTTCTTACCTTTTCATCTCTCGCGGGGGAAGGCATCCTTTTCTGATTCGAAGAGAGAATCCCAACACATGCCGCCCAGGCAGGATCCTACCTCTCGGGTGTATGTACACCTTGTAGCTTGTCACCATTCA
>NW_027153952.1:12511-13714 GCF_002600585.1 Cystoisospora suis
AACCACTTTCATCCATCTCTCTTCTCCTTTCTTATCCTCTCTCGTTTTCTTCACAATGCCATCGGCACACTCTCCCCTGGATCTTCCTTCTCCTCCTCCTTCTTCTCTCCAGGCCGACGATGAGAAGTCAAAAGAAACGAAGAAAAGAACTCACGCCTTTCATCATTCTTCCAGCCATGCTTCTCATAAGAAAGACACCCCGCAACGGAGACAAGATCAAGAGGAAGAAGAAGAAGAGACACCTACTACTACTACCACACAACTCCAAGCACCTTTAAAGCGTGGCCTGTCTTCTCCAAATCCCGGAATGAAGAGGCGCCGATGCTTTGCAGGCCAATCTTCTTCTTCTTCGTCATCTCAAACTGTCGGAGGGACAGGTGCGTCTCAGGAGATCCATGCCCCGCTCATTCAGAAAGAAACGGATTTGTTCCATAGCCCTCATGAAGAGAAAGAGGAGGCCTTTCATGGAGACGCAGACAGCAGAAATCCCTCCGCATCATCGTCAGCACCGCCCTTCGCGCCTTTAGATCTCCCTCCTCTTCAAATGGATGGGGTCCCCCTCAGCCAACGACGTGATCTCTCCCAATCCTTATCACGTCACTCTTCTTCTTCTTCCTGTGCTGATGGGCCTATCGCTTCTTCTTCTTCGTCTGCTCTGAAACCGCGATCGTCTCGCTTCCCCCCCCATGGAAACGAAGAAGAAGAAGGAGAAGGAGAAGAAGAAGAAACACAGCACGGAGAAGAGGTCTCTCGAGATCCTCCTCCTCGCCAAGGTGACGAGGAGGATGATAAGATTCATAACGATATCAAGATGAAGAAGAAGAGGAAGAGAAGAGACAGCAATACCTCGGGGAGCTTTCTTCAGGTCTCTCTTCCTCCTGTGTCTCCTTCCTTAATTTTAACCGACTGGTATCAGCTAGCCATGCTCTATGCCAACTGGCGAGAAGGGCGGCATCTCCAGAAGGCTGTCTTTGAAGGCTTCTTCAGAAAGGCCCCTTTTCATGGAGAATATGCGGTCATGGCGGGGGTGAAACAAATGATCGACTTTATTTCTCATATGAGATTCACAGAAGATGAAATTGACTTCTTCAGGTGAAAAGAACAAAGATCTAAACAAAGAAAGATCTAAACAACTTTAGCCCTTCAAACTTCGATATAGAGAGATGAAGATCATTGCACAAACGCGCCTCGTGCTTCTGTGGG